>NW_026943820.1:2415192-2450192 GCF_035594765.1 Anolis carolinensis
GCGCGTTAAACACCTTACAACTTAGTGATGCTTCTTCCAGAGCAGATATGTCCAAGTAAAGCCGTTTGCTCAACATCTTTACAGAACTAGAACCAAAAAGTAACACGCCCAAGCTGCGCATGGATATACATATCCATGCACATTAAACTCCTTAAAACTTAGTGATGCTTCTTCCAGAGCAGATATGTCCAAGTAAAGCCTTGTCTGCACAACACCTTCACAGAACTAGGACCAAAAAGTAACATGCCCAAGCTGCGCATGGATATACATATCCATGCGCATTAAACTCCTTAAAACTTAGTGATGCTTCTTCCAGAGCAGATATGTCCAAGTAAAGCCTTGTCTGCACAACACCTTTACAGAACTAGGACCAAAAAGTAACATGCCCAAGCTGCGCATGGATATACATATCCATGCGCATTAAACACCTCAAAACTTAGTGATGCTTCTTCCAGAGCAGATATGTCCAAGTAAAGCCTTGTTTGCTCAACATCTTTGCAGAACTAGGAACAAAAGCAAAGAAGAGATATCATATTTTACTTCTGCAATATACTGTTAAGTCATTTCACGAACAGGATTGTGATCTCTCTTGGATTTCCACAAAAGAGAGACATACTGCGCATGAGAAAACCGATGCAATCAATTAATCAGCCAGAATAATGCGTTGTTGAAAGCACAGGCAGCCCTTGGGTTCTGAAATCTGAACATCCAAAACTGGCGAAAAGAAGGAGGGAAGGGAGTTTGTGCAAGAATCCAAACTCACACACTAAACCCACAGCATCCCATGCTCCACACCCAAGAGGAAACACTTTCAGTGCAAGACAGAGAGGGAGGCTGACAAGCAGATGAAAAAAAAGCTGGAGGGAAACCAGGCCTCTTTGTTCCTTCGCAGATGTTCTGGAAGCGAATAAAAAACAAAACAAAGCGAGCAGAAGTGCGGAGGAGCGGCACCACCGGCAACACCAGCGCCGCCTCCTCCTCCTCCTCTCCTTCCCTCGGCTGACACCGACGCAGCCAGGATGTCTGGAGTCTATCTCCAGAGCCGGATCAGAATGTCCCTGCTCCGTAATGCTCTTTCCCTCCCTTCACTGCAAGCAATAAAAGCCCTGCCAGCAAACTTGTGAGATCCTCTGCAAGGCACGAAGACAAAGATGCAACCAAAGGCAACGAGAGCCATAAAGTAGAGCTCAAAAGTTATCGGTCACATCTGGAGATGATAGGCAACTCCATGGCAAAGGGATCCACGTTTTTAGTATGCGTCTACACCAGGCATGGGCCAACTTCAGCCCTCTATGTGTTTTGGACTGCCACTCCTACCAGCTGTTAGGAACCATAGGAATTGCAATCCAAAACACCTGAAAAGCCAAGAAGAACACTTCCATATGACGCACAACATTTCTAGTGCGGCACATGCATCCAGAAGCATGGTGTTTGCACTGTAGCCCTGGAACATACACCTTTTCGCCCAATGTTGTGGTTCAATCTGATGATGAAGGGGGATGTGGGTTTATGCAGGCTGATCCAGGAAATGTTGAAGACTCTGAATTGTCAGTTGAAGGCTCTGAATTGTCAGTGAAAGGGAAGTCCCAGGCTAGCAGGGAAGCATAAGTTGTTGATAAACAGAATAGTAGTGAGGCAGAAATTAGTAATAATAGGATTCAGAACATCAACAAGTCCCAGGTGGCTCTGGCAGCGAGTCAGAGGAGTCTTCCTTAGATAGAGATACAAGGTTAAGGTTAAGAGATCATCATCCCAGACGTTCTCTTAGAATAGCTGGCAAATGTGTGGGAACTCATAAAACATAATTCAGACTCAATCGAACTCAATCTACTCTCAAGGCGCCTGGATCTGAAGAAACCTTCATCTCCCCCCATTCTCCTCCAAAGACCACTCCTGCCTATTCTCATGGAAACGGATATCACGTTCTCCCACTGCCTGGGAACAGTCTGGAGATTCCAAAACATCTCCCTCCAGGCCCTTGCTATCATCCATAGACTCCAAGGAAATGACAGCCCCTTCCTCATCCTTTGAGCACTCAGAAAACTCATCCAATGCAATGAGAGACACAACCAAAACAAGCCATTCATTTCATTTTGGCTTTAGCGCCCTTTTTGTGCTACAATTCTCAGAATCACTACAAAGAAAGAGTCCCCGCAAGAGCAGATTCTGGCTCTTCTCATCTTTGGACGGCGGCTGGAGAAGGAAACCCCGTCCCAGTGAAAGCACAAGCCTGGGTTGTTGTTTGTCTTCTTCTCCCTCCGGAGCCAGAAGTGTCGGTCCGACAAAGAGGCCCTGTCCCGGGACGGAGCGGCTGCTCCACTTGACAATGACATCACCAGGAAGGTCAATCCCTCCGTTGAGCTCGGCATGAATGGGGAATCTGTCTCCTCGCTCCGGCATCAGCTGTCTCGTGGCCCAAGCCCTTAGGAAGCCACAGAAGGGCAACCGCCTCCCAAACACCAAACAGCTGGCTGGGAAACGATGGAGCAAACTGGGAGGCAGAGCAGTCCAAATGGCATGTCAGAATTAACTAGCGCAGGCATGGGCAAACTTCGTCCCTCCATGTGTTTTGGACCGCAACTCATCCGTCAGGAGAGACCGGATTGCGTTTCTACTACTACTACTTTATTCTTGTATCCCGCCCCATCTCCCCGGGGGGACTCGGGGCATCTTACATGGGGATCAAGCCCAGCAATCTATACACATAATAAAAGTGAAAATCTGAATGTGTATATGTGGCACGGGTGTCCGCTCACACAGACAGCCTCCGGCCTCCACAAACAGGCTATGGTTCGCAGTGCTGAGGAGCCACCAAGTCACATTGCAGGTTACAGCAAGCACATCCCAGAGTTCCTTTTGCTCTTCATTTGCATGACCCCGCCCACTGCCTCTCCCTTAACCCTTTCCTGTTCTTTTCTATGGCACACAGTAGACAGAGGAATCAATCAGCAACTGAACATACTAGAGAGAGAAGTTTGGGGAGAATTCACCATGATTTATAGGAGTTGTAGGGACTGGGATGTATAGTCCACCTGCAATCTAAGAGCACCCTGAATCCCACCAAAGATGGACCTGAACTAACTTGGCACACAGACCCAACATGGCCAACTGTGAATCCTGGAAGGTGTTTCAGGAAAATTGCCCTGGGAATCTGGGAGTTGTAGTTCACCCTTACCCAGAGAACACTGAACCCAGCACATAATGGATCTGGAGGGCAGAGGAGCCCCAAGGACAGCTAATGACTCTGAACAAAGGATGCCCCCAGGCAAGAGACAAACCTTTCCAATGCTAATTAGGGTGATTAACTGAAACATTAGCGCTGGCTTCCAACTGACAAAGGACTCTTGTCACACCCTGAACTCTCCACAGATATAGTATATTTACTTTCCTTGCCTAGTTTTTCCATGCCTCACAACCTGCCATAGATGTGGGCGAAATGTCAGGAGAGAATACTTCTGGAACATGGCCACAAAGCCTGAAAGACATACCGTGTTTCCCCGAAAATAAGACAGTGTCTTATATTAATTTTTGCTCCCAAAGATGCTCTAGGTCTTATTTTCAGGCAATGTCTTATTTTTCCATGAAGAAGAATTCACATTTATTGTTCAACAAAAAAATTGAACATTTATTATATACTGTACAGTAGTTGTCATCACAAACCAGCATAACCAGACAAACTGTGAATCCTATCAAAAATTTCTTGTTACTACCAATATTTCCATGTATAACACTTTATGGTATGTACATTTACCGATCCTGCATGCTCTGGTGTTCTGTTCGATGGGCATGCTTCCAAACAAAAACTTTGCTAGGTCTTACTTTCGGGGAGACCTTATATTTAGCAATTCAGCAAAACCTCTACTAGGTCTTATTTTCTGGGGATGTCTTATTTTAGGGGAAACAGGGTACAACAAAGGGCTCAGGCTGTGGCGCAGGCTGGAGAGCAGCTGCAATCATTCACTGCAATGAATCACTCTGACCAGGAGGTCATGAGTTCGAGGCCCACTCGGAGCCTATGTTTGTCTTGTCTTTGTTCTATGTTAAAAGGCATTGAATGTTTGCCTATATGGTAATGTGATCGCCCTGAGTCCCCTTCGGGGTGAGAAGGGAGGAATATGAATGCTGTAAATAAATAATAATAAATAATACAACCACCCTGTGATCCCGGCCATGAAAGCCTTCGACAACACGACCTATTATAGCTTGGGACAGCTTCCATCCGAACGCACGAGCAAAACGTCAGCCCGAAATCCCACTACGCTGGACGCCCTCCGACATGCTTTCCTTTGCATACTTTCCAGCTAAGCCAAGCCTTTAATGTCAGCTCTCATTTGCACTCGGGGCCTTTGCATCCGGCGCCAACTCCAAGGTGGCAAAGCTCACCCAGAGAGGCCCAGGTTTCCAGGATTTGCCCATTGGCGTCCATCCATCAAGCCCCACTGGCATTTTGCTTCTCTCAGCAGCACCGGGAGGACAGCAAATCCGCAGCTGCTTTGCAGGACCCACCAAGCCTCCAACTCCCGTGACTCCTTCAACACAAGTGGCAAAAGGCGGCAGATTGATGAGCAACAACGTGTGTTTTCTGCAGCGTTGCAACCGCATGAATCATGCTGCTCCTTAGCATAAAAACATATTGGTTTGGATTCCAAATTCTGAGCATGAAAACTAGCCTGAAGTAAACATGGAAGTGCTACAAGATATTTGATTAGTTTTAAGCATTTTAAGTTATGGTAATTGAGGGGTTGCTTAATTCCTATTAGTCTTTGGATGCTGTGGATTCAGGGTGAGGCGGGTAACACATTCATTATTATTATTTCATTATGACACAGCAAACAAGATAGACATGCTAGATTTCATATCACAAAATCACAAGTCAAACACTTCCCAAGCGTCTAGGACTGTGTGATGTATTATTATTATTATTATTATTATTATTATTATTATTATTATTATTGTATGACACAGCAAACAAGATAGATATGCTGGATTTCATATCACAAAACCACAAGTCAAACACTTCCCAAGCGTCTAGGACTGTGTGATGTATTTTCGGATGATGCTCACATATCCCAGTCGGGTGGCCTTTTGCAGTTGGCCGATCGTAATTTTGTCAATGCCTATTGTATCCAAATGCCGGCTGAGATCTTTTGGCACGGCACCCAATGTGCCCATCACCACCGGGACCACCTGCACTGGTTTCTGCCAGAGTCTTTGAAGTTCAATCTTGAGGTCCTGATAGCTGCTGAGTTTCTCCTGTTGTTTTTTGTCAATGCGACTGTCACCTGGGATGGCAACATCAATGTTATTATTATTATTAATAATAATACAGTAGAGTCTCACTTATCCAAGCTAAATGGGCCGGCAGAAGCTTGGATAAGCGAATATCTTGGATAATAAGGAGGGATTAAGGAAAAGCCTATTAAACATCAAATTACATTATGATTATACAAATTAAGCACCAAACATCATGTTATACAACAAATTTGACAGAAAAAGTAGTTCAATACACAGTAATGCTATGTAGTAATTACTGTATTTATGAATTTAGCACCAAAATATCACGATGTATTGAAAACATTGACTACAAAAATGCGTTGGATAATCCAAAACATTGGATAAGTGAGTGTTGGATAAGTGAGACTCTACCAGGCCTGTAGCGAGGGGGCGGTTTTAGGGGTTCAACCCCCCCCCCCCGAAATTTTTCAGGTTATAAAAAAAACCTGGTTTACTCATGAATTTTAACTGGTTAACCAAATCCCCATGCTAAGTCTATGAGACGCAAAACATTAAGAGTCCCTCCAGGCACTATTTCAAACAGATATTGACAGGTTTGTAGCGGGGAGAGGTGTGTGCTAGGGGTTCAACCCCCCCCCCCCCCCCCGAAATTTTCAAAACCCCTCCCGAAATTTTTTTCTGGCTACGGCCCTGGACTCTACTGTATATGGATTATCATCATCATTATTATTATTATCATTATTATTATTATTATTATTATTATTTGATTCAGTGGTTTTGTTGTTTACTGCATGGGAAAAAATGCACATTACATTTATATATATATAGATTATTATTATTTTTAATAGTAAGTTATTTGGTTCAGTGTTTTTGTTGTTTACTCCATGGGAAAAAAGCACATTACATTTATATATGTGTGTGTGTGTGTTCTTTTGCTTTCTGCTGAGAGAGGGAACAGGTGCCGGCGGAGTGTTTCCCGGCACATGAAGTATCTGCCGAGACCGTCTGTCATCGCACGCATGTCAGCAGGGGAGGCTCACATCTGTTTCCCTGCAGCAGCGTTTGTCATCAAGAGCGAGGGGCCGGGCTCCCGACGGGTGGCCCCAAAGGCTTCTTGGGGACCCTTTGGGGTGGGTGCTGGTCCTCAGTGTTCTCCTCTGGCAAATGAAGGGAAAACCGCTCTCGGCTCCCAGGAGACAGTCAAGTTGTGTCACCAGGCTGCAATCCCTCCGCCCTCCCTTTACTCCCTGGCAGGCTTTTGTGCCGCTGAGCGGCGGTTCCTGCTTGTTTTGGCAACCGGGGAAGCATCTGCGCATGGAAAAACTTCCAGTTTGGCTCTGACGCCGCCGCACTGAACTTGGGGATCTGGAGAGTGTCTTTCACGCAAAGAGGCGGTGGAAGGGCAAAGGGATTGGCTGGGAGCATCCCGGGAGGGCCAGGCATGGACAGCCAGTCCCTGGGTTACAAATAACTCACTTACATACGAGGGTTGAATGAAAAAGTAATGCCTCCGCCTTCGTAACTCCTCAGCAGATGGCTGCACTGGTCTGCGGCAGGTCCTGGCTTGTTCAGTAGACTCTCCTCTACAGTTCCATTTGGGGGGAAGCCTTAACATTGAACAGTTGTGTTGTTAAAGTGCCAAGTATGGAACCCTGCGCAGACGGTCGGTCAATGCGACTTAAGCAAGATGCAGTCACTTGCATTCTTTGGTGAATCTCCTTTGGGGCGACACCTTCTGCTGTCAAGATTTCAGTAACTGCACGTTGCTTAAGCCGCATTGACCGACCGTCTACGCAGGGTTCCATACTTTGCACTTTAACAACACAACCGTCCAATGCCAAGGCTTCCCCGTCTGCGCAGGGTTCCATACTTTGCACTTTAACAACACAACCGTTCAATGCCAAGGCTTCCCTGTCTGTGCAGGGTTCCATGCTTCACACTTTAACAACACAACCGTTCAATGCCAAGGCTTCCCCGTCTGCGCAGGGTTTCATACTTCGCACTTTAACAACACAACCGTTCAATGCCAAGGCTTCCCCGTCTGCGCAGGGTTTCATACTTCGCACTTTAACAACACAACCGTTCAATGCCAAGGCTTCCCCGTCTGCGCAGGGTTTCATACTTCGCACTTTAACAACACAACCGTTCAATGCCAAGGCTTCCCCGTCTGCGCAGGGTTTCATACTTCGCACTTTAACAACACAACCGTTCAATGCCAAGGCTTCCCCGTCTGCGCAGGGTTTCATACTTCGCACTTTAACAACACAACCGTTCAATGCCAAGGCTTCCCCGTCTGCGCAGGGTTCCATACTTTGCACTTCAACAACACAACCGTTCAATGCCAAGGCTTCCCTGTCTGCGCAGGGTTCCATACTTTGCACTTTAACAACACAACCGTTCAATGCTAAGGCTTCCCCGTCTGCGCAGGGTTCCATACTTTGCACTTTAACAACACAACCGTTCAATGCCAAGGCTTCCCTGTCTGTGCAGGGTTCCATGCTTCACACTTTAACAACACAACCGTTCAATGCCAAGGCTTCCCCGTCTGCGCAGGGTTCCATACTTTGCACTTTAACAACACAACCGTTCAATGCCAAGGCTTCCCCGTCTGCGCAGGGTTCCATGCTTCACACTTTAACAACACAACCGTTCAATGCCAAGGCTTCCCTGTCTGTGCAGGGTTCCATGCTTCACACTTTAACAACACAACCGTTCAATGCCAAGGCTTCCCCGTCTGCGCAGGGTTCCATACTTTGCACTTTAACAACACAACCGTTCAATGCCAAGGCTTCCCCGTCTGCGCAGGGTTCCATACTTTGCACTTTAACAACACAACCGTTCAATGCTAAGGCTTCCCCGTCTGCGCAGGGTTCCATGCTTCACACTTTAACAACACAACCGTTCAATGCCAAGGCTTCCCTGTCTGTGCAGGGTTCCATGCTTCACACTTTAACAACACAACCGTTCAATGCCAAGGCTTCCCCGTCTGCGCAGGGTTCCATACTTTGCACTTTAACAACACAACCGTTCAATGCCAAGGCTTCCCCGTCTGCGCAGGGTTCCATCCTTCGCACTTTAACAACACAACCGTTCAATGCCAAGGCTTCCCTGTCTGTGCAGGGTTCCATGCTTCACACTTTAACAACACAACCGTTCAATGCCAAGGCTTCCCCGTCTGCGCAGGGTTCCATACTTTGCACTTTAACAACACAACCGTTCAATGCCAAGGCTTCCCCGTCTGCGCAGGGTTCCATACTTTGCACTTTAACAACACAACCGTTCAATGCCAAGGCTTCCCTGTCTGCGCAGGGTTCCATACTTTGCACTTTAACAACACAACCGTTCAATGCTAAGGCTTCCCCGTCTGCGCAGGGTTCCATACTTGGCACTTTAGCAACACAACCGTTCAATGCCAAGGCTTCCCCGTCTGCGCAGGGTTCCATACTTTGCACTTTAACAACACAACCGTTCAATGCTAAGGCTTCCCGCCAAATGGAACTGACTGTAGAGGAGAGTCTACTTGACAAGCCAGGACCTGCTGCATACCAGGACTGCTATCTCTTGAGGAGTTACGACGGTGGAGGCATTACTTTTCATTCAACCCTTGTATGTTTTGCAAAGGGGCATCACATAGCGAAACCTATCACATAGCGAAATCGATCATTATTTCATTCGTTAGGTCAAAATTTTACAAATGTTTCACAATCTATATTTATATTATCGATATTATTGATAGCTATATCTATATTAAAAGTCAGTGTTTGTATGTGGCGGTGTATGCTGTGGTGTATGTGGCAGCTTTTTGATTGGCCGCCACTTCCACAGGCCACTGTGACTGCCAAGAATGACATGCCTGGCCCAAACTTGGCACACATAACCCCCAAGATACACTTTACATCCTGGTGCTGTTTGGGGGAGGATGGGCCACAGATGATGGGATTTGCAGTACCTTCACTCATTTCCTGAGAGCACTGCGACTCCCACCAATGACGAATCAATACCAAACTTGGCACACAAAGCGCTCATGACCCACTCTACATCTTGGTGCAGTTTGGAAGAGTTTGGACCATGGATGATGGGATTTGCAGTACCCTCACTCACTTCCTGAGAGCACTGCGACTCCCACCAACGACTGATCAAAACCAAACTTGGCACAGAGAGCCCCCATGACCCACTCTACATCCTGGTGCAATTTGGAAGAGTTTGGGCCATGGATGATGGGACTTGCAGTATCTGCACTCACTTCCTGAGACCACAGTGACTCCCACCAACGGCAAATTGGTACCAAACTTGGCACATAGAGCCCCCATGACCCAATCTACATCCTGGTGCGATTTGGAAGAGTTTGGACCATGGATGATGGGACTTACAATACCTTCACTCACTTCCTGAGAGCACTGCGACTCCCACCAACGGCGAATTCGTACCAAACTTGGTACACAGAGCCCCCATGATCCACTCTACATTCTGGTGCAATTTGGAAGAGTTTGGACCATGGATGATGGGACTTACAGTACCTTCACTCACTTCTTGAGACCACTGCGACTCCCACCAATGACTGATCAAAAGCAAACTTGGCACACAGAGCCCCCATGACCCACTCTACATCCTGGTGCAGTTTGGAAGAGTTTGAGCCATGGATGATGGGACTTGCAGTATCTGCACTCTCTTCCTGAGACCACTGTGGCTCTCACCAATGACTGATCAAAACCAAACTTGACACACAGAGCCCCCATGACCTACTCTACATCCTGGCGCTGTTTGGAGGGAGATGGACCATGGATGATGGGACTTGCATATGGGAGTTGTAGTTCAACCACACCCACTGAACCCAGCTGACATTGGATCTAGACTACACTCGGAACACAGACAAACAACGCTTTCCCAAATGACCCCAAGCTAGTTTAAAATATTTTGGAACACCCCCAACATGAGTCACGTCGAGCCAAGGTTCCTAGCACACACAAAAAACAAATCCAAGATTGTTTTTGCAAGAGTTAGCAATGCAACAAAAGGGTATTGACTCAAAGGGCAAAGATTAGGCCACATTTATGACAGCCCTCCCATGCGCTTCTGCGAAGGAGTTTATTATGAACGGCAGCTGTCCCTTCCAGCCCCGAGGGAGGAAAGAAAGCTCAGATGAAATGCAAACAGCCCCTTCTTTTCTGAAAGCCTTCCCAGTTCACAGAAGCACGGCAAACCCGGGCATTTCCCCCTTCCTCTTGCACAGCTGACTTGCACATTGCAAAGAGAGAGAGAGAGAAAGAAGTCAATCAGCTTGGAAACATAACCTCTGGAGGCTGGGCTTCCGTTTGACACATGCGCTGGCAGGAGCAGCACCGACTGGTTTGGGTTCCCTTGAAAGCAAGCGCCAGTCTCTGGAGAGGCTTCCTCCAAGATGTGAGAAATGCACGGCCATTGGCCTGGGAGGAATTCCCAAGGCTTGGCAAGAGGAAGAACTACGTAAACGTACTCTTTTTAAGTCCCCAAAACCAGCATGGTTTGTGCGCATGACCTGGAAAGTCATGTTTACAAAGACACACAGTATCGTTGCTAAAGTGAAGCTTTTGAAACCATTTGCAAAAACAAAACACAAACTTTACTGAGATCAATTTGGAGAAGTAGCTTTCCAAACTATTTTTGTGTGTGGTTTCTGGTAACAACAACAACAATAACTTAATAATTTTATACATATACATATATATATAAATATAATGTGTGTGTTTTTCCCCATGGAGTAAACAACAAAACCCCTAAACCAAATAACTTAATAATTAATCATATATAATCATAAGCACACACACACACACACACACACAATGTGCATTTTTCCCATGCAGTAAACAACAAAACCACTGAACCAAATAACTTAATTATTAATAATATTAATCTATATATATATACATTTAATACGCATTTAACCCATGAAGTAAACAACAAAACCACTGAACCAAATAACTTAATTATATGTGTGTGTGTGTGTGTGTGTGTTTGCAATGTGCATTTTTCCCAAAAACTACTGATCCAAATAATAGTTAATAATAATAATAATAATAATATTCCATACATATAAAAATGTATTTTTCCCATGCAGTAAACAACAAAACCATTGAACCAATAATAATAATAATCATCATCATCATCATCATCATCATCATCATCATCATCATCATCATCATCATCATCATCATCTCTATATATAAAATGTAGTGTGCATTTTCCCATGGAGTAAACAATGAAACCACTGAACCAAATAACTTAATAGTTAATAATAATAATAATAATAACCCATATATATAAAAATGTAATGTGCATTTTCCCATGGAGTAAACAATGAAACCACTGAACCAAATAACTTAATAGTTAATAATAATAATAATAATAATAACCCATATATATAAAAATGTAATGTGCATTTTTCCCATGCAGTAAACAACGAAACCACTGAACCAAATAACTGAATTAATAATAATAATCTATATATATAAAAATGTAATGTGCATTTTTCCCATGCAGTAAACAACAAAACCACTGAACCAAATAATTAATAATAATAATAATCTATCTATATATAAATTTAATGTGCATTTTACCCATGAAGTAAACAACAAACCACATTATATAAATGTAATGTGCATTTTTCCCATGAAGTAAACAACAAACCACTGAACCAAATAACTTAATAATAATAATCCATATATATATAAATGTAATGTGCATTTTTCCCATGCAGTAAACAACGAAACCACTGAACCAAATCGCACTCAATTTGGCCACCAAAGACATAGTCATCCAATCTATGCCTTTCAATCAAAAAAAATCTAGAGAAACAAAGTCCAAATAACAGAAAAGCCCCAATTGCTTACTGCGCATGCGCAGAGGCCCCCAGGAACTGAAACAACTACATTACCCAGAGGACCTCGTAGCTGTGCCCTGAGCCTAACACCACTTTTAAAATACGTTGCCATGGTGGAACAGCCTTGCAGCTTCAAAGCCAGGCTGCTTCCTAACCAGAGGGATCCTAACCACAAGACTACGCCACAGCAACACGTGGCCGGGCACAGCTAGTAAATAATAATAATAGTAATAATAATAATAATAACGAAACCCAGCATATATATCTCATTTGCTGTGTCATATTATGTCTTTGTGTCAATAATAATAACTTTATTTTCCTGCAGAGACTCGGGGCAACTAACATGGGTCCAAGCCCAGATAAGCACAATAAAACAGGATAAAATAAATACAGAACAAAACAAGCATCAGCAACGAGAAAATGTAAACAGAATAATACTATAATGCACCCTCACACACACAAACAAGATCACAATGCCAAACTTTTTACAAAGTCTATCCATTTATCAATCACTGCCTTTCTCTCCCACGCTAGGGGTGCATCTACATGGCAGAATTAACACAGTTTGACACCACTTTATCTGCCAGGGCTCAATAATAAGAATTGTGTAAAAATTTACTAAATGCAGCAGCTTTTCTATCTACCTCATCCATGAATTTTACATTTTCTGTGCTTTGCACTTTGGCCCGGCTTGCCTTCATTTAAAACTTTGTACTGTTTTTACACTTTATTTTATTACGCCGTTGCTGCTATGTTTTGCTTTACTTTGCAATTGTATGGGCACTTTATTAGGTGCTGTTGTGTGCCTTGTTTGTATTTAATGCTGTTTTATTGTAATTGTTATTACAGTAGAGTCTCACTTATCAAAGACTCACTTATCCAACATTCTGGATTATCCAAGGCATTTTTGTAGTCAATGTTTTCAATACATCGTGATATTTTGGTGCTAAATTCGTAAATACAGTAATTACAACATAGCATTACTGCGTATTGAAATACTTTTTCTCTCAAATTTGTTGTATAACATGATGTTTTGGTGCTTAATTTGTAAAATCATAACCTAATTTGATGTTTAATAGGCTTCTCCTTAATCTCTCTTTATTATCCAACATATTCACTTATCCAACTATCTTCCGGCCCGTTTATGTTGGATAAGTGAGACTCTACTGTATTATTATTATTAAGAAATGCCCATGACAGGTTCATCTTAAAGTCACCATTCAAGTCAGAAATCCCTACTAAACGGTACCCAGCAAAGACAAAACGTGACGGCACCCAATGCTAAGCATAGTCTGGATTTGGATAGTATTTGGATGGAAGACCACCAGCAAAGACTAGGTGTTTCAGGCCCTGTTTCAGAGGAAGGAACTGGCAAAACCACATGCTATTCCTGGGCCAGAAGTCAACAGGTGATGTGAGGCACATGCAGACACAGGCCCAAGTGTTGCACGTTACACCAATTAGTACTGTGAGGTCAGGAGGAAACCCGATACCACCCATGACTCCAAAACAGCCCTGGGGAGAGAAGCCCAACACAGTGGAGCCGGGAAGCAAACCCCTAACAACACACAGCTAATCTCCAGGAGGATTTAGTAACACGAGTGGGGCAGCACATTCTTTCCAGCTTCTGGTCTTGGGTGAGCGAGCCACCTGTGCGCCAGAGACGGCCTCCCAGAAGCCGGCGTTTGCTTTTCCATGGGAGAACCACACTCTCGGCACTCTCACGTCCCTTGGCATGTTGTTTTGACTAAGAGGTCAATCAATGGCTTTGCTAGAAAGCGCCAGGCACTTGGCCCCTGCTTCCATCCAGAAGTACCATCGCAGGCGAGAAGACACTGGACCATCAATGGAGAGCCTTACCTTTTGGAGGTCCTGCGGCACGGCCGCTTTGCCCGCCAGCACCAGGGCGGCACACTCTGGGCACGCTCCAATGGTCAGCCGCTTGCCGTCGTCCACTAGCAAACTACCAGGCGCCCGGAAGGAGCAGAGGAAGACGGGCAGGCGGGCAACCTCGACGGCTTTTAATCCCAGGCAACGTTTCCGCTCCTGCCGGCAGAAGAAGCAGACGAAGGTCTCCACTTTGTACTGCCTGGACCAGGGGCTGCTGGGGTGAGGAGCGTGGCTGCTCTCGTACTGGAGCCACTGGCCCAGCAAGTCGTGGTGGCACAACACACAGGCCGACACGATTCCCGTGGAGTCAGCCGGACGGGCCCGCGGTGCCGGCGGGTACACCGTCAGGAAGGGGAAGAACGGCTCCTTCTCGCCAAAGCGGCCCGGAGGGTTAACGCTCAGCTGGCACTCCTTACTGGACGGTGATGGTCCTAATTCAGCCCCACAGATGTAACAAATAGACGCCGGGCCCGGTTTGGCCAAAACGGAGTGCCTGGCGGGGATGACGGTGTCCGTGCTTGCAAAGACCCGGTGATACCTGCCTAGGAAGCTCTGGATGGATGTGATGAAGTCCTCGTTGCGGGATGCTCGGTACATGGCCCACAGGTCGCACAGGACGCCGAAGCACTTGGGGCAGCTGCGGACCTCCCAGCGCTTGTCGGGACCCTTGGCGTTGGGGGGGCAGGGCAGGAGGCGGAGGAAGGGGAAGTGCATGGTGCCCTCGGCGTCACCGTTGGGGACCTTCGCCGGGACGGGGCGGCCTTCCTCAGCGGCGTATTCCTCCCCGCACAGGTAGCAGGCCTCTTGCCGAGGGGTTGCCGTCGTGGAGGGCTTGGCGGCGGGGTCCAAGGGCACCACGTAGAGGCGCTGCAGGACGGGCACGCCGGCCGCTTGGAAGCCCTGCCACTGCTGCGCCAGGGATGCGGCGCAGGCGGCGCAGGCGACGGTGGTGCCGGTGGCGGGACTGATGGGCAGGGCGCCCGGTGGCGGGGTGTGGAGCCACAAGAAGGGGAAGAATGGCGCACCGGAGGCCTGTTCCTGCTTCTGGACGTGGAGCTGATGCCGGGCGCCCGGTGGGAGAAGAGTCCCGCAAACATAGCAGGCCACTTCGCTCGTGGATGGCAGAGAAGGCAGCGGCGGATATCGAGAGCCATTCATGGCCTTGTTATCCGCGATGTCGACTTCTTCGCTCTCCTCCTGGCTCCGTCCTCTTCCTCCGTCCCTCGAGAAGAGAAGATGCGGCTTCTTCTTCTCCTTCTTGTCTTGAGGTCCTTGAGTGGGTCCTTGAGTGGGTCCTTGAGTGGGTCCCACCTTCCTCTCTCTGCCCCAAGGCTCCTCCCAAGGGGGTTCCGTCTCGGAAAGCGAGGACAGCTCAGAGTCCAGGAAAGGGGTCTCCTTCTCCTCCTCTTCCTCCTCCTCTTCTCCGCCCTCGAAGTCCCAGTCTTGGGGTCCCGCGGAGGGTCCCCCGGGGGGGCCGGCTTCCCCTTGGTGGGGCCTCTTGAGCCAGTAGAGCCTCTTCTCCACGGGGGTGCGGCTCCTCTCGAAGGCGTCCCACTGCTCGGTCAAGAAGCAGCGACAGACAGCACAGACCAGGGCAAAACCTTCGCCGCTCACCGCCTGGGCGCCCGGGGCCGGGTCCTGGTGGCGCAAAAAGGGGAAAAAGGGGGAAGAAGAGCCTCGGGGAGCCTGGACCTGCAGCCTGAGCTCCTTGCCCCTCCGGATGCCGCCTCCGCAGACGAAGCAGCGCAGTAAGGGGTCTGGAGACCCCCGAGAAGGAGAAGGAGGAGGAGGAGAAGACCCCAAGGCGTTGGTGGAGGCTCTTCCTCGTTCCTCCTCCTCCACGGCAGCCATCAGGCGCTGCTTGCGGGAGAGAGGGGCTTCCTCCGGGCCCGGCGGGGGGCTCATCTCGGACCCCACGAAACACAGAAGAGGAAGAAGAAGAGGAGGAGGAGAGAGGCGGCGCGCAGGAGCCCAGCCTGGCTCATTCTGCCGGCGCCGGGCGGGCTCCGATTGCCAGTAATGCAGCTCAGCTGAGTTCCTCCCGCAAGGCTTGGCTCCTTCGCCTCCAAACCAAACCAAAGGGGAAAACAAAGGGGTCTCTTTGACCCTCTTGCAGACCCCCACCAAGGAGACTTGGCCTCTTGGCTCTTCTCTGGAAGAAGGAGCCAAGAAAGCGTCCTTCTGCGCCCAGCCCGCCTCTCTCTCTCTCTCTCTCTCTCTCTCTCTCTCTCTGTGACTCCAAGTTGTGAGTGGGAGGGAGCAGAGGAAGGGGAGGGCCTTTGGGGAGGGGGCTCTTCCCAGGCTGGGCTCCAGCCCCTCCCTCGCCTCCCTCCTCACCAAATACTACCATTATTAGGACTGGTATTAGTCTTGTCAAACTTTGCAAAACTTTGCTGCACACTCGGACCCCCCTCCCTTCCCTTGAACAAAATACTATCATCATTATTATTATCAAACTTTGCTGCACACTCGGACCCCCCCCCTCTCCTCCCTTCCCTTTAACAAGATATTATTATTATTAATATTATTATCAAACTTTGCAAAACTTTGCTACACACTCGGACCCCCCCCCCCTCTGCAAGCCCCACTCCTCTCCCTTGAACAAAATATTATTATTATTATTATTATTATTATTGCAAAACTTTGCTGCACACTCGGACCCCCCCCCCTCTGCGAGGCCCCTCCCCTCTCTCCTCATTTATTTATTTTATTTATTTACTTCCCTTTAACAAAATACTATCACTATTATTATTATTATCATCAAACTTTGCAAAACTTTATTGCACACTCGGATCCACCACCCCTCGCGAAGCCCCACCCCTCCCTTCCCTTGAACAAAATACTATCATTTTTATTATTATTAATCAAACTTTGCTGCACACTCGGACCCCCTCCCTTCCCTTTAACAAGATATTATTATTATTATTATTATTATTATTATTATTATTATTATTATTATTATTAAACTTTGCTGCACACTTGGACTCACCCTCCTCCCTTCCTTTGAACAAAATACTAATTATTATTGTTGTTGTTGTTGTTAAACTTTGCAAAACTTTGCTGCACACCCGGACCATCCTCCCCTCCCTCCTCCCTTCCCTTGAACAAAATACTATCGTTATTATTATTATTATTATTATTATTATTATCAAACTTTGCTGCACACTCGGACCCCCCTCCCTTCCCTTTAACAAGATATTATTATTATTATTATTATTATTATTATTATTATTATTATTATTAAACTTTGCAAAACTTTGCTGCACACTCTGACCCTACCCCCTCCTCCCTTCCCTTTAACAAGATATTATTATTATTATTATTATTATTATTATTATTATTATTATTATTATTATCAAACTTTAAAACTTTGCTGCACACTTGGACCACCCTCCCCTCCCTTCCCTTTAACAAGATATTATTATTATTATTATTATTATTATTATTATTATTATTATTTTCAAACTTTGCCAAACTTTGCTGAACACTTGGACCCCACCTCTGTAAGCCCCCCCTCCTCCTTTCCCTTGAACAAAATACTATTGTTATTCTTATTATTATTATTATTAAACTTTGGAAAACTTTGCTGCACACACCCCCCTCTCTGCGAAGCCCCTCCCCTCCCTTCCTTTTCACAAAATACTATCATTATTATTGTTATCAAACTTTGCTGCACACACCTGCCACCCTGCCCAAGGATTCTGCATCCACAGCACAACTATCCACACTTTGAAAACATTACAAAATTATTATTATTATTATTATTAATATCAAAGTTTTAAAACTTTGTTGTACAGTCGGCCCACCATATCCATGGGTTTACATCCACAGTTCAACTATCCACACTTTGAAAACATTACAAAATTATTATTATTATTATTAATATCAAAGTTTTAAAACTTTGTTGTGCAGTCGGCCCACCATATCCATGGGTTTACATCCACAGTTCAACTATCCACACTTTGAAAACATTACAAAATTATTATTATTATTATTAATATCAAAGTTTTAAAACTTTGTTGTACAGTCGGCCCACCATATCCATGGGTTTACATCCACAGTTCAACTATCCACACTTTGAAAACATTACAAAATTATTATTATTATTAATAATAATAATAATAATAATGTTTTAAAACTTTGTCGTACAGTTGTCCCACCACGGGTTCTGCATCTGTGGTTCACCTATCCACACCTTGAAAATAATTTGAGGCAGAACACCATCGAGAGGAAGGACTGTTAGGAGAAAAGACCCTGAGCATGAGCAGAGTGGATGGACGGCTGGACAAACGCAGTTGGAGGATTGCCATGGGCTCTGGGTTCCCACCCAAGGAGAGCCACCCATCGTTGAGCTCCGTCTCCATTCAGCTTTTGCCTTCTCGCAACAGCTGCGCCTCATATTGCGCATGAGAGACATGTCATCGCCTTGGGTGCTGAAAGCGTGATGCTTCCCATAACAACTGGCTCCCGGGTCAGACAGATTGTGTGGCATCGGCTCAGGAAAGAGCCAGAAAAGGAAAGCCTGGGCTTCTCCTCCAAAGTTGGGGTTGTCCTTTCTTCTTCCCAGGTTTTAAGTTTGTATAAAGTTCCTTTGTATAAAACAGGCATGGGCAAACTTGGGCCCTCCAGTGTTTTGGACTTCAACTCCCACCATTCCTAACAGCCTACCGGCTGTTAGGAATGGTGGGAGTTGCAGTCCAAAACACCAGGAGGGCCCAAGTTTGCCTGGTATAAAGCCAGGGCTCAAAATCAGGGCTCTCCTTCTTGATGTGAAAGGTAGAAAAAGCTTTCCGCCAGCTCTTGGATGCCCCCTGCCTCCGCTTTTATTAATATACACAGGAAGCTGCCTTGTACTGAATCAGGCTCTGGGTCACTGCAAGGCATGCTTTCTCAAAGCTGGAGAAGGGAGAAAGTAGACAGACAGCAGTCCCAACGACACCTGGGCCACACCAGGTATGGATGCTACTCAATAACTTTAGCCAACTTCACCATACTCTATTGTTGTCCTATTTTTTGTAATGTGTTGGATCCTACACTTTTCCGAAGAATGCAGCACCCGTGCACAAAGCCTGTGCTCACCTGCAGAACGATGCCAGTCGTTCCCAAAGCTTGTGAATCCCTCTGCATGCCAGGGCTATTTTCCCATGACTGCCACATTGCTTTGAGCCAAGGACTGCCCTTTGCTCCGTTCACTCACTTGGGTGACTTCATTAGCCTAATGCCCTTCACTCCTGACAAATCCCAGGCAGGTTTTCATCCATCGCTGGGTTTTTGCTGCCCTTCCCTTCGCCCGACTTTAACGATACTGCAACGGTCGTATCACAGAGTGTTCTAGGAATTTTAATTCAATTTGCAACTACTACTTTATGACTATAATTACTACTAATACTACTAGATACCTTATGCAAAATGCTTGGAACCAGAAGTGTTTTGCAATTTGGATTTTTTTCCCATATTCTGCAATGCCTGGATTTGCTTATTCATATGTTGTGGTTCAGTCTGATGATGAAGGGAGATTTGGGTTTATGCAGGTTGACCAAGGAAATGTTGAAGGCTCTGAATTGTCAGAGAGGCCGCAGGCTAGCAGGGAAGCTGAAGTTAGTGATGAGGGTGACCTTTCACAAGATTTTGAACATCAACAAAGTCCAGGTGGCTGTGGCAGCGAGCCAGATGAGTCTTCCTTAGATAGAGACACACGGTTAAGGGTTTGTCCCAGGCGTTCTGTGAGAATCGCTAATAAACGTGTGGGAACCCAAGGTCAGAGGAATGCTTTCCTATGTGTTGTCGAAGGCTTTCATGGCGGGGGTCACAGGGTTGTTGTATGTTTTCCAGGCTGTATACTTCTGGAACATGGCCATAAAGCCCTGAAAACATACAACATCCCAATGCTTTCCTAGCTTGTAAGCATGGTTAAAAAGGGTGGAACAGGGAAAGATTTCAGATGGAGCAACGTTGATTTTGGAAGTTTAACTCCTGCCTTGTCTCTGCTCACGGAAAAAGATTATTGCTTCTGTTCCTGCCTAAATTCTGTGTTTGGATTGTATTTTGGAGTTCATGCTACCTTGTTTTTCCGAACCGATTTGCTATTTTAGAGACTTTAAACTATTTTCTGCAGATTGCCTTTGCAATTGGATTACTGCTTTCTTTACTGCTTTTTGCTAAGACTTTGCTTGTTTTGTTTTTAAATTGTTGTTTGCTTTTTCTTGATGTATTTATTGCTGTGTTTGGATTTGTTTTTACTGTTGTATTTTTATATTGTTTGGGCATGGTCCCTTTGTAAGCCGCCCCGAGTCCCCTTGGGGAGATGGGGCAGGATATAAGAATAAAGTATTATTATTATTATTATTATTATTATTATTATTATTATTATTATTGCTATCTTTTAGCAATAAATTGAAAAAAACAAGTCTGCTGTGGTGGAGTGTGTGTTGAGAGCAAGGTGAACCAGTGCTGAGATGCAACATCAGACATACATGACGAGACATCTCGGTACCCAAATCCAAACATGAAATGAAATCTTTCATATTCTGCACCGTCTCGTTTGCTATTTCGGCCACATTCTGGTGTTATTTAGCCACGTAATTTTCATTTTCCTGCAAATTGTTGCAGGGTTTGCCATCAGGTCCTTGTTCACTCGAACGCAAACCCTGCGGCGTTAAATCTGGACGTGTGCAAACTGAGCAAAGCAGAGAGTTAATGAGGAAGAGAGTGGAGCAAGGCCTCTGAATCGGATACAGAGGTATTCATTGCGTCCACAGAGATTGAGAAGTGAGGCCGGGAAGGCCAGAAAGGGCATCTTTCGTCGGCGCAAAAAGTCGTGCCGAGGTCGGCCATTAATATTGATCACGGCAGGAAAGCTGAGCTCCCACGGAGGTGAAAAAATAGCGGCGAACAGGTGCTGCCATTTGCTGGCATCTCGGCTTCCCGGAGAAGGACACGCTGTTAGTAAACAAACAACAAGAAAGAAAGAACGCAAAGCACAGGTGCCGTGGGTGTTTCGAACGGAAGATGGTTTGCTCGGCTCTTCCTTCAAATAGTTTCCTTGCTTTGCCCTGAACTTGGAAGAGTCAGAGGCTAAATTTGCAACGAGGCACTGCGTCTTGCAAAGAACAGCTTGTTTCGAATCCGGCACACGGCGCTCTTGCAAATCGGACAGATGCCAAATTGAGAGGACTCGAATCACGCAATGCTAGGGTTGGAAGATGTTGGGGATTGTGGATGATAATGATAAAGATAATGATAAATACACACAAATGTCTATACTAGACAATGTCGAAGAGATAAACAAACACTATAAAGGTTCAAAACATAAAAAGAGATGTGTATATTAGAGCATCTTGCAAAGGCCACAGAAATAGTCAGGCCTCTCTGAGTATAGAGCTATCTTCCTTCTATGTAAAAAGGATAAGCGAATACTATAAAGTTTCAAAACATAAGTTGCACTATGTAATTCAGAGCACCATATACATACAATATTACCGGAGAGTTAACAACAATAATGAAAAAAATAAATACAGTCAACTGTTATAATCCACAGTAGTATCTTCCAGACTGTAATACTCTCCACTATTTAAACAGCAATTGAATTTGGCAACCAAATCATTGTGGATGATAGTTAGACGCAGAACCCAGAGTCACTCTGCAGAATGATGCACCGCTCAGCTTTGCAGAATGAACAACATAGGAACTTTTACTAAGTCCAAGAAATCGACAGAACAATGGTATTTACAATAGTCCCTCTGACTGCTTACCAAAATCAGCAGTCATAAGCCATCCTTTCTTTAGTGAAGATCAGCAGCAAACAAGGCCTCAGAAATAGCCAGGCCTCTCTGAGTACAGAGCCATCTTCTTTCTAGCCAGTACTCAGCAGACTCGCAGAGAGAGAGAGAGAGAAATCTGTTCAAACCAGTTCTCCAGCAGCAGGACAGCGACAGTTGCAAACCGATTCCCAGGTCCTTGCAAACTCAGCCAATCGGCTTCATGCATTTGATTTTCCAGTTAACACACATATAGTATCTTTGCAAACCATGACAGAAGAGACCCCCAGGGCTAGCCAAGCCCACCCCATTCTGCCATGCAAGAGACACAATCAAAGCCCTCCCAACAGATGGCCATCCAGCCTCATTGAATCCTAGAGACTCGCAGGGTCATCCAATCTCAACCCATTCTGCCATGCAAGAAAGCATAATCAAACCCCTCCCGACAGATGGCCATCCAGCCTCATTGAATCCTAGAGACTCACAGGGTCATCCAATCCCACCCCATTCTGCCATGCAAGAGACACAATCAAAGCCCTCCCAACAGATGGCTATCCAGCCTCATTGAATGCTAGAGACTCACAGGGTCATCCAATCCCACCCCATTCTGCCATGCAAGAGACACAATCAAAGCCCTCCCAACAGATGGCTATCCAGCCTCATTGAATGCTAGAGACTCACAGGGTCATCCAATCCCACCCCATTCTGCCATGGAAGAGACACAATCAAACCCCTCCCGACAGATGGCCATCCAGCCTCATTGAATCCTAGAGACTCACAGGGTCATCCAATCCCACCCCATTCTGCCATGCAAGAGACACAATCAAAGCCCTCCCAACAGATGGCTATCCAGCCTCATTGAATCCTAGAGACTCACAGGGTCATCCAATCCCACCCCATTCTGCCATGCAAGAGACACAATCAAAGCCCTCCCAACAGATGGCCATCCAGCCTCATTGAATCCTAGAGACTCACAGGGTCATCCAATCCCACCCCATTCTGCCATGCAAGAGACACAATCAAAGCCCTCCCAACAGATGGCTATCCAGCCTCATTGAATGCTAGAGACTCACAGGGTCATCCAATCCCACCCCATTCTGCCATGCAAGAAAGCACAATCAAACCCATCCTGACAGATGGCCATCCAGACTCATTGAATGCTAGAGACTCACAGGGTCATCCAATCCCACCCCATTCTGCCATGCAAGAAAGCACAATCAAACCCATCCTGACAGATGGCCATCCAGCCTCATTGAATGCTAGAGACTCACAGGGTCATCCAATCCCACCCCATTCTGCCATGCAAGAGACACAATCAAAGCCCTCCCAACAGATGGCCATCCAGCCTCATTGAATCCTAGATTTGGAAGAGACTCTCAAGGTCATCCAAACCCACCCCATTCTGCCACAATCTTCTGTATTTGCTGAGGATAGGGGTGTAAATGGAAAAAAAGACTGCAAATGTAGAAACTAGTTGTTTTTTGTAACCTGAAAGGAGCCTTTTCTTTTCCATGCCCTCCTTTTGTGAGGATTATGGCTCTAAAAGACCCAAACGGGTGCCAAGGTGCTGCCGTGAGCATCACGATCAGCATCCTGCCTCTCGGAGAAATAAATGCTGCCGAACATGGATCTCCGGAGCCTCTTTGCTCAGGAAGCACTTTTGTGGGATCTGCATCGAGAGAGAGGGGGAAAAAGTGCAACCCCAACAGCATCTGAAAAAGGCAAGACTGCACTTTGGGAGGAATCGAGAACTGGAGCCCGTCCACCGCTCAGCCCCATCCCGAGGAGCACAGAATTGAGCGCATTGCCTCGTTGCGGTCTTCTGCAGCACCCAACTCTCTTGTTTTTGCGAGGATACATGCCTGGACTCCACGCATACATGCAAAACCATTGATAATCGCAAACCCTGGGGAAGTGAAGGACTTCCGAGTTCTGCTGAAGGACCTAGAAAAGGTCTAGAACCAAAACTATGTGTTGTGTCCTCTCCTAACTGGTCTATTCTCCATCTATATATATAAAAAGTATAGGGATGTATGTTTTCCCATTTGCACCACAAAGACTTTTGCTAGGTGAAGTGGCCCTCTGTGATGTCACTTGACAGGCCGTTGCTAGGTGAATGATTGGTCATTGCTAGGTGAAGTGTCCCTCTGTGATGTCATTGGACTGGTTGTTGCTAGGTGAATGATTGGTCATTGCTAGGTGAAGTGGCCCTCTGTGATGTCACTCGATTGGCTGTTGCTAGGGCAATGACTGGCTGTTGCTAGGTGAAGTGGCCCTCTGTGATGTCATTGGACTGGCTGCTGCTAGGGCAATGATTGGCTGTTGCAAGGTGAAGTGGCCCTCTGTGATGTCACTGGACTGGCTGTTGCTAGGTGAATGATTGGTCATTGCTAGGTGAAGTGGCCCTCTATGATGTCACCGGACTGGCTGTTGCTAGGGCAATGATTGGCTGTTGCTAGGTGAAGTGGCCCTCTGTGATGTCACTGGACTGGCTGTTGCTAGGTGAATGATTGGTCGTTGCTAGGTGAAGTGGCCCTCTGTGATGTCATTGGACTGGCTGTTGCTAGGTGAATGATTGGTCATTGCTAGGTGAAGTGGCCCTCTGTGATGTCACTCGACTGGCTGTTGCTAGGGCAATGACTGGCTGTTGCTAGGTGAAGTGGCCCTCTGTGATGTCACCGGACTGGCTGTTGCTAGGGCAATGATTGGCTGTTGCTAGGTGAAGTGGCCCTCTGTGATGTCACTGGACTGGCTGTTGCTAGGTGAATGATTGGTTGTTGCTAGGTGAAGTGGCCCTCTGTGATGTCACTAGGATGGGGAAAGAAGGAAGGAAGGAAGGGAAAGGGAAAGAAAGGAAAGGCGAAGGGAGGGAGGGAAGGAAGGAAAGGGAAAAGAAAGAGGGAAAAGGGGAGAGGAAAGAAAAGGGGAGAAGAGAGAAAACAGGCAAGCAGTGGTCCCAATGAAACCCAAATAATGTCAGGCATATAAGCTAGTCATTAATAATTTTTGCCACCTTGACCTCACGCTGATGTTACTTGGACAAACCAAACCGTGGATCGTGGTGCAGTGGATATGGGGGTTGTGCTCCAGTAATAATAATAATAATCATCATCATCATCATCATCATCCTAAAAAGCAAGCAATCCAAGGCTGCAAGCACCTTCTCTCTTTTGGTTTCCAGAAGCCACAATGTCTCAGAAGGTCAGGAAGAGCGGCTGCGTTCGGAGGGAGGTTTCCCAAGGAGCTTTTTTTCGGCCTGGATAAAAGGCTCGATGCTTCCTTCTCTGCGGGAGGAAAGCCAAAGGTCGGCCTGCAGCTGTGGCTCATCCCACCCGCAAAGGCCCACCAAGGCCTTGAAAAGCCTTCCTTTTTCATCTGTCTGTGCAGAGGAACGGCTGCAGCACCCTTGCCAAAGCTAAAGCAACGTGGGAAGCGTTGGCTGCACCGCTGCGCATGCTTCGATCGCATAGTTATGCCCATTGGGTTTTCTCTGGAAAGACAGTGGGGACACGGGTGAAATTGCAAGTGGAGCTTTCAATGAATCACTCCGCCGGGACTCGTTCCTGGCAGATGGCGGGGAATGTTTACGGTGGAACCCGGAAGGCCAAGAAATTTCCCCTTCTTAGCCGGTCCGGATCAAGGGTCGCATCCAAGGGCTACGCCGGTGTGCGGCTGCAAAGAATTGGTGGAAGTCTTTGTTTGGAAAGCGGAGCCAAACCCGCACAGACAGGATGCCTTTGTACAGAACAAGGCCAGGTACACACTCGTTGCGTGGCAGAAGGCAAAACAAAATATATATGTGTTTGGGAAAGTCGATGTTCAAGAACACACCGGGCGAAGGGAAGGGCAGTCAAAACCCTGGGCAACGTCCTTGCAGACGGCCAATTGTCTCACTCCAGAAGCAACTCCGGTTGCTCCTGACACGAAAATAAATAATATAATAATAATATACTAGTAATCTATCTATATATATAAAAGAGTGATGGCATCACGGCGACCCACAAAACAACAAAACTACAGGCCCCCCAACCTCGAAATTTGACAACACAACCCATCATCCACGCCACTAGGTTGATACAACAAAAAGAAAAGAAAAATAAAGTCCTAATTAGAGAGAGAGGAATAATTGCTTTTATCCAATTATTATTATTATTATTTACAGCATTTATATTCCGCCCTTCTCACCCCGAAGGGGACTCAGGGCGGATCACATTACACATATAGGCAAACATTCAATGCCTTTTAACATAGAACAAAGACAAACAACATAAGCTCGAACTTATGACCTCCTGGTCAGTGATTTATTGCAGTTAGTTGCAGCTGGTTTGCTCTCCCGTCTGCGCCACAGCCCCGGGCCAATTGCTGCCAGTTAGAAGGCTAAGCTCCCCCAACTTGGTCTCCTAGCAACCCAATAAAAATAATAAAAAACACTAAAAAAATAATTAAAAACATTAAAAAATTAATACAATAAAATACTATAATAACAGAAAATAACTAAAAATAATACAAGAAAATAATAAAATATAATAAATAAGAAGATAACTTACAATAAAATTAATTAAAAAATACAAATAACGTCAAATAAAAATTACACAACAATTTTTAACCCATACCACCACCACTTTGCCACAGCAACGCGTGGCCGGGCACAGCTAGTAATATGATAATACACTACAATAATAATAGAATGATATATAAATGTAATGTGCATAATTCCCATGGAGTAAACAACAAAACCGCTGGACCAAATCACACCAAATTTGGCCACAAAAGACATAGTCATCCAAAAATCTGTATGCAGCAATGTGTCAGCAATAATGGCTAGGCGTGTCAGTGCTGACACGCGTGTCATGGGTTGGCCATCACTGTCCTACTCCATCCTCACAAACACAAGTGTAATTGTGTTACAAAGGACCGATATGTGATAAGGCTCCACACCGCAATGAAGACGCTCCCCATTCTCAAATCTTGTCCTGCTCTGTCCCCATCATGATCGGTCAGTTCATCAGCCGGCTTTGTTCTTTGCACACTTGGGTGACATGAAAACAAACCCAAGGCCTGGTTTATTTTAAGGGTCTTTCCTCTGCTTTTTTTTCAGAATGGTTTTGGCAGGAGGCCACGAGGAGAGGAATGGAGGAGAAGTCAGGGGGAGGTTTATGCCTCTCCGAAGGTCTCGTCCATTAAAAAAAAAAAGAAAGAAAGAAAGAAAGAAAAAGCCGGCTTTCTGGCGCTCTGCAAATCAGCTCCCAGCCGTCCCCTTCCGGTGCCGACCTGCTGGAGTCGGCTGTTAGTCTTGGCCGGGCGCCCCATCGAAGCAAAGCCAGACCCCCACCCTCGCCATGCAGACACTGCCCCACTCTTCTCCCAGCACTTGGGGGGAAACGCTGAGGATACAACACCTTCCCAACACCCTCCAAGGCCAGGAAAGTTGGAGAGCAAGCAGACAACTGTCTTTTCTCCCTTTGCATCTCACACTCGAAGCAAGGGGTGAAGTCACAACCTCTGAGGATGCCTTCCTGCCACAGATGTAGGCGAAACGTCAGGAGAGAATGCTTCTGGGACATGGCCAGACAGTCCGAAAGACTCACAGCAACCCACTGATGCTGGCCGTGAAAGCCTTCGACAATACAAAGGGTGAAGCTTCGCTCTAAGACGTCATCTCACCGGACACGTCAAGTGTTTGGAAGCGTAGATCACCACACAGCTCATGGCAGTTTAGAATCAGGCAATCCGGATTCAGAAACCAGATTGTATGACAGTGTGGATTCAGATAATCTGGATTCAGAAACTGAATATATGGCAGTGTAGGCTCAGGTAATCTGGATTCAGAAACTGGATATATGGCAGTGTAGACTCGGGTAATCTGGATTCGGAAACTGGATAAATGGCAGTGTAGATTCGGATAATCTGGATTCAGAAACTGGATTGTATGCCAGTGTAGATTCGGATAATCTGGATTCAGAAACCAGAATATATGGCAGTGTAGATTCGGATAATCTGGATTCAGAAACCAGAATATATGGCAGTGTAGATTCGGATAATCTGGATTCAGAAACCAGAATATATGGCAGTGTAGATTCAAATAATCTGGATTCAGAAACTGGATTGTATGGCAGTGTAGACTCGGCTAATCTGGATTCAGAAACTGGATTATACGGCAGTGTGGACTCAGATAATCTGGATTCAGAAACTGGATTGTATGGCAGTGTGGACTCAGGTAATATGGATTCAGAAACTGAATATATGGCAGTGTAGATTCAAATAATCTGGATTCAGAAACTGGATTGTATGGTAGTGTAGACTCGACTAACCTGGATTCAGAAACCGGATTGTATGGCAGTGTGGACTCAGGTAATCTGGATTCGGAAACTGGATTATACAGCAGTGTAGATCCATCCTAAGAGTGGCCTACTAAGCCATCCAAGAGATGCCCAAAGCTGCCTCTCCCTTGATCTGAGATTCCATCTCATCGGGGTCCCGGCAGTTGTATCTTGGCGGCCCATTCAAGGAGAGAAAGGCCCATCTGTGTAACATTACGGCTCCGCTTGTAAAGGTTTTGCAGCATCCATAAAAGCGCAGGGCTCCAGTCTTGTCTTACCCTCTCGCGATCCAAGACCCTGTTGCGGAGATCTCGGATTTCACCTTTAAAATGTTTACTGCCTTCTTGAGGCACCAGCGGAGGAAAGGAACAAGACGGGCGCAAGGGGGTTCAACCATCGTTTTCAAAACCAAGCCGGCAATGAAGAAAAAAAGACGACATTCCTAAACATTTCTGAGCAATTAAAGACATCTCACGGTTTTGTAGACCCCAACAACACCATTTGAAGTTTGTATCATAATAGATTGAGTGATGGATCATAGCTACGGAGGTTGGGTTCAAATCCCATCTCACCTTTGGTAAACCAGATTAAACTATGTGTTGCACTCTGAACATGAGACAGCTTTTCACCCGGCACGACATCAGAGTCCAGTAGTACTAACTACAACAGTTTATTAAGAAAACCATGTACAAAGGGTGAAAAAGGCATCCCCCCCCCAAAAAAAAACTACTATAAAATAGCAGTAGTCCATATGCAAATGAGCATTATTCCCAAAATGGCAAGGTAAATAAAGTCAAGGTCACAGGCATCAATCCAAAAGCATGAAAGAAGAAACTTTTCCCAAGGGAAAACTCTTTCAGGAACATAGGCAAACACAGGAAATTTGAATCACGAACTCGAGAGCTGAAACAACGACTTGAATCTTTTGGCAATGTTGTCTGTTTCGAGAGACTCCAAGAAACATCACTCAATTTAAGTCCAAGCCCAACCAAGAAGCCATGAGATCATGGTTCACACACCTGGGTTTCAAGGACTTCTCACAGCATCAGAAAGAATGCCAAATAATCTATCCTTCACTCCCTCCATCCAGAGACCTAATCTGATATCATGGGAAAATTCCTCATCAGCTGAAGGCGGATTCCCAAGAGAAATGGAACAAACATTGGAATCCCGCAGCACATTTTGCTCTACTTTTTCAACGAATATCCCAGTGAGTCTCAACCAAATCAACATAGCTTGTGGCATAGTTTCTAGAGGAGAACAACTACTCCCAAAGTAAGGACCACACAATTAATCAGGAAATCACATTTTCAAACCAGGAACAGATTTTTTTTTTCAAATTTTGTTACATAGCGTAATTATCTCAACCTTTAAGGCAGACCCTCATTGGGAACGCTCCTTCATCCAAAAATTACCGAATAGCAACAAGGCAATGATATAATGCATTACCGTAGACTTATTTCATACATTTACAACTTGCAAAACTTTTTCTTAGTTTTGTTTACATATTCCCATTTGCAATTTTCTGCAACCAGCCACAAAACTGCAACAAAAATCCCATTTAATGATTGGTGGCCTTGCTAAAACGTTTTCTTAGTTTTGTTTACATATTCCCGTTTGCAATTTTCTACAACCAGCCACAAAACTGCAACAAAATCCCCATTTAATGGTTGGTGGACTTGCTAAAACTTTTTCTTAATTTTATTTACATATTCCCGTTTGCAATCTTCTGCAACCAGCCACGAAACTGCAACAAAATCCCCATTTAATGATTGGTGGACTTGCTAAAACTTTTTCTTAGTTTTATTTACATATTCCCGTTTGCAATTTTCTGCAACCAGTCACAAAACTGCAACAAAATCCCCATTTAATGGTTGGTGGCCTTGCTAAAACTTTTTCTTAGTTTTATTTACAGATTCCCGTTTGCAATTTTCTGCAACCAGCTGCAAAATTGCATTGAAATCCCGATTTAATGATTGGTGGCCAACTTGCGAATGATGGGATCCGTGGACGTTAACTCTGCAAATGTTGAGATTCAACAGTATTTGAATGAGATATATTATCTTGCTCGGCAGTGGCAACAGCGAAGCATAGTCAGCCTTGCTGAAATTCTTGGCCAGCCGCATCTACCTGGGCAAACCAAGGTGTGCCAACAATCGAGCATCGACTAGCATTCCCAGAAGCGCCGATAAAGCAAGGTTTGTATTTGAGGCTGCAATTAAGACAGAGCAGTCCCAAAGCCTAGGCATCAGCATCTCTTCCAGCACCGCAAACACTTCTAGAGGGGGACTTTTCTTGGAGATGCTTCGGACAGCAAAACTAAAAAGCAAGCCTGCAGCCAAAACTTCTTTCCAGCGATAGGTAATTTCCCAGACTTTCCCAGCTCAAATAACCCTGGATTTCCCTGACTCGGTGCTCTCCTCGATGCCCTTCGGAGCTGCCCACGCGCAAGGTATCATCCGGCCAAATGAAACAACACACTTTGTGCAATAGATCCAAAGGGAGGTCACCTTGGCTTTTTTGGCAACGCAAGGCCTCCGCTTTGCCTACGAAGAAGGTTTCCTTGCTTGGCTCCAACCGGCCCAGCTGTTGCAAAGCAGATGTTGGGAGCAAGGTGTATAAACACGTCTCCCACTCCTCACGGAAAGGTCACCTGGGTCTCGTTCTGCAACTCCGCAGCTGCTGTTGCTCACTACTCGCAGGAGAAATACGGCAGCCAGGATCCCAAAGGAAAACTCCAAATGGAAAGCAAGGCAGGTGGGTGGGTGAAACAAACACGTAGCATTCCCATGTGCCTGCCTTGGCCACCCATCCTCTCTCCCAATAACGCATCTCTAGGAAATCTCAAGGCACATACATGATAGGCAAGAATGAAACGTTACAATAAGGCGGTGTTGTTGTTCATGGAATCCTAGAGCTGGAAGAGACCCCAAGGGCCATACATCTATACATACAACAACAACAGCAACAACAATTCTTTATTGATTAGTCACTTTTGACCATATCAAGACATGTAAAACATACAATACGTACAACTCAATACATACACATATACACACATATCTATACATGCACATATGCACACACATCTATGCATACCTCCAGGCACACACACACACATCTATACATACCCATCTATACATGCACATATACACATCTATACATTCATACATATATATACACATCCATATCTATACATTCACATATACACACACATATATACATACATATGCACATCTATACATTCATACATGTATATACACATCCATATCTATACATTCACATATACACACATATATACATTTATTTACACTCATCTATGCATACATACATGCACACACACATCATACATACCCATCTATACATGCACATATACACACATCTATGCATACATATATACACACACATTTATACACATCTATTCAAACATACAGTAGAGTCTCACTTATCCAAGCTAAATGGGCTGGCAGAACCTTGGATAAGCAAATATCTTGGATAATAAGGAGGGATTAAGGAAAAGCCTATTAAACGTCAAATTAGGTTATGATTTTACAAATTAAGCACCAAAACATCATGTTATACAACAAATTTGGCAGAAAAAGTAGTTGAATACGCAGTAATGTTATGTTGTAATTACTGTATTTACGAATTTAGCACCAAAATATTATGATATATTGAAAACATTGACTACAAAAATGCCTTGCATAATCCAGAACCTTAGATAAGCGAGGCTTGGATAAGTGAGACTCTACTGTACATACACACACACACACATATATATATACACACACACATCTATACACACATTTACACACATATATACATATATAAGTAAAGGTAAAAGTTTCCCCTGACGTAAAGTCCAGTCGTGTCCGACTCTGGGGGTTGGTGCTCATCTCCATTTCTAAGCCAAAGAGCCGGCGTTGTCCGTAGACACCTCCAAGGTCATGTGGCCACTGGCATGACTGCATGGAACGCCGTTACATATATATACATATACATATATACATACCCATCAATACAAACACACATCTGTACACACACATAACTGAGTACACCTACACACATGCACACTGAGTTTTTATTTAACCCAGTGGTTCCCAACCTTTGTGCCTCCAGGTGTTTTGGACCTCAACTCCTAGAAATCCCAGCCAGCGCACCAACTGTTAGGAACTGTGGGAGCTTCATCGGTTTGCCGTGGTTGTTTTGTAGTAAATATGTTAGTTTGTCCATATTCATAATCTCCCAGACCGATGAAACAGACAAATTGGGAATTGGTCAAAAACTATCTGAAGGAAGAAAACTATAATGTGATTATTTAGAATAGAATATAAGACAAGACTTATAAAATACCGAATTAGGTGTTTTAAGACGAATCTATAGAGACTCTAGAAAGAACCGCCCGAAGGACTACAACACAGTTTAGAATTAATTAAGAAATTCACAAGATACTGTGCAAAGATGGAAGTCAATGTTATTTTAAGCTGGTGTGGTGGTTGGGTTCCTTTGTGTATGTTTTGTTTTTGTCTAATATTACTCTGTTATTATCCCAATTCCCTATTCCCCCCCTTACTGTCACGTGTTTATGTATTTTCGATTTTTATTTTTTTATTTCTTTGTTTGTTAAAAACACCAATAAAATTAATTTAAAAAAAAAAGGAACTGTGGAAGCTGAAGTTCAGAAGTTGGGAACCATTGGTTTAATGTTTTGGAAGCAGCCTTTCCCACTCTTGCATGGCTTCTTTCTCCCTGTTGTCGCAAGACAGCGTGCCATTCTAAATTTGCAAGCATTTCAGCGCACGAACATGTGAAAAATGAAGCAATGCCAGTGCCACCGCACTCTTTCCATGGAAGGCAGAGGACAAGCGCATGGCCGAGAAGAGTTCACCCGCCTCCCGGATGAGCTGCCATGAGGCCTTTGTTTGCACAGCTGCCGGTGGCACAATGCCTGCTGTATGCGCCACAGGACTGGCAGGGCCACGATGCCTCGCTCTTGGCCGCTTTGGCCCCGATCAGACGCCCTGGAGACAACAGGAAACTCAAAGACAAGAGCCTTGACCTCCGGGGATTGAAGGAGACACGTTTCAAAGGCTTCCCAATGCTACAAGAGTTGGAAATGTGAAAGGGAAAAGAGGCACATGGCTCTGTTTTGCCTCCTAAAAGCTCAGTTTCCTTTTTGGAGAGAGCACCAAACACTGAGGCGGATGGGCTTCGCTTTCCAAGCAACCATTAAGAAACCAGAGCGTCAATATAATCCATCATACGATCATGACAACGAGGCTGTTATTATGCTAAGAAGGCATTCCGACGGTAGAAGCATTAGATATACAGTAGAGTCTCACTTATCCGGCAGGAGCTTGGATAAGCGAATATCTTGGATAATAAGGAGGGATTAAGGAAAAGCCCATTAAACATCAAATTAGGTTATGACTTTACAGATTAAGCACCAAAACATCATGTTATACAACAAATTTGACAGAAAAAGTAGTTCAATACACAGTAATGTTATGTTGTAATTACTGTATTTACGAATTTAGCACCAAAATATCACGATATATTGAAAACATTGACTACAAAAATGGCTTGGATAATCCAGAAGCTTGGATAAGCGAGGCTTGGATAAGTGAGACTCTACTGCAGGGGTCCTCAAACTTTTTAAGTGGAGGGCCGATTCATGGTCCCTCAGATTGTTGAGGGGCTGAATTATCATTTGATGCGCGCAGATCCCAGCAGGGTGGCCTTTTGCAGTTGGCAGATCGTGATTTTGTCAATGTCTGTTGTTTCCAAATGCCGGCTGAGATCTTTTGGCACGGCACCCAGTGTGCCCATCACCACCGGGACCACCTGCACTGGTTTCTGCCAGAGTCTTTGAAGTTCAGTCTTAAGGTCCTGAGAGCGGCTGAGTTTTTCCTGTTGTTTTTCACCTGGGATGGCAACATCAATGATCCAAACCTTTTTCTTTTCCACAACTGTGATGTCTGGTGTGTTGTGTTCCAGAACTTTGTCAGTCTGGATTCGGAAGTCCCACAGTATCTTTGCGTGCTCATTTTCCAATACTTTTGCAGGTTTGTGATCCCACCAGTTCTTTGCTGCTGGGAAGTGGTACTTGCGGCATAAGTTCCAATGAATCATTTGGGCCACATGGTTGTGCCTCTGTTTGTAGTCTGTCTCTGCGATTTTCTTACAGCAGCTGAGGATACGATCAATGGTTTCGTCAGCTTCCTTGCACAGTCTGCATTTTGGGTCATGAGCTGACTTTTCGATCTTGGCCTTAATGGCCTTTGTCCTGATGTCTTGCTCTTGGGCTGCAAGGATCAGGCCTTCTGTCTCCTTCTTCAGGGTCCCATTCGTGAGCCACAGCCAGGTCTTCTCCTTATCAGCTTTTCCTTCAATTTTGTCAAGGAACTTTCCATGCAATGTTTTGTTGTGCCAGCTGTCAGCTCTAGTTTGTAGTGCGGTTTTCTTGTACTGGTTTTTTGTCTGCTGTGTGTTGAGGAGTTTCTGATTTTTGACTTCAATCAAAGCAGGTTCTTCACTTTGTTTTACATATTCTGCCAGGGCATGTTCTTCTTCTTTGACTGCTTGTTTTACCTTTATTATTATTATTATTATTATTATTATTATTATTATTATTATTATTATTATTATTATTATTATCACCTCCTCCTCACTTTTTTCTGGCTAAGGGCCTGGGCATGAAGGAAGCCAAATGGCTTATCCATCGAGCTTCTCTGCGACACGTTTCAATCTCTCCAAATAGACAACCCTGGCATATAGATCTGGATGTCAGCATCTTCTGATCTGCAAGAAACAGCTGGGTCTCAGCCGAGGGAAAAAAGGAAAGCTGTTTTGTTCTTCCTTCCCAACTGGATCGAGTTCGCCTCCGACGACGCACTGAGGATGCGCCGTGATGATGTGCTGAACCCAAGATGCCTCCAACAG
>NW_026943820.1:2455192-2492692 GCF_035594765.1 Anolis carolinensis
GTGTGTGTATATATACACCCACACATATGCTCATACATACAAACCTATATATACCGTATGTATGTATGTATATATGTGTATATATATACACCCATATGTATACTCATTCATACACACACATATATACTGTATATATACACATCGATATATACTGTGTATGTGTATATATATACACATACATACTGTACATATACTCATACATTGTAAAGGTAAAGGTTTCCCCTTGACATTAAGTGTAGTTGCATACTCCTACATATACATATACAGTACAGTCTCGCTTATCCAAGATTCGCTTATCCAAGTTTCTGGATTATCCAAGCCATTTTTGTAGTCAATGTTTTCAATATATCGTGATATTTTGGTGCTAAATTCGTAAATACAGTAATTACAACATAACATTACTCCATATTGAACTGCTTTTTCTGTCAAATTTGTTGTAAAACATGATGCTTTGGTGCTTAATTTGTAAAATCATTATGTAATTTGATGTTTAATAGGCTTTTCCTTAATCCCTTATTATCCAAGATATTCGCTTATCCAAGCTTCTGCCAGCCCATTTAGCTTGGATAAATGAGAATCTACTGTGTATATCTATATATATAAAAGGAGAATGGCATCACTCCACCGGTCAAAACAACAAAACTAAAGGCCCCCCAACCTAGAAAATTGACAACACAACCCCTCATCCACGTCTCTACGTTCTTACAAACAAACTACACATCCCTAGTAGAAAACGGCCAGGCTTTGAAGCAGCGAGGCTATTCACTGCAATTCCAATTGGCCACAGCAACGCGTGGCAGGGCACTGCTAGTATATATATATATATATATATATATATATATATATATATATACACACACACACACACACACACACACACACACACACATACACATACACTCTCTATATAATTACATATATACTGTGTGCATATATATAATATGCACATATACATGTACTCGTACATACACACACATATATACTGTATATATAGGTAAAGGTAAAAGTTTCCCTTGACATTAAGCTTGACTCTGGAGGTTGGTGCTCATCTCCATTTCTAAGCCGAAGAGCCGGCGTTGTCCGTAGACACCTCCAAGGTCATGTGGCCATTGGCATGACTGCATGGAGCGCCATTACCTTCCCGCCAGAGCAGTACCTATTGATCTACCCACACTTTGGAGGATGGTGCTCATCTCCATTTCTAAGCCCAAGAGTTGGCGTTGTCCGTAGACACCTCCAAGGTCATGTGGCCATTGGCATGACTGCATGGAGCGCCATTACCTTCCCGCCAGAGCAGTACCTATTGATCTACCCACACTTTGGAGGATGGTGCTCATCTCCATTTCTAAGCCCAAGAGCCGGCGTTGTCCGTAGACACCTCCAAGGTCATGTGGCCATTGGCATGACTGCATGGAGCGCCATTACCTTCCCGCCAGAGCAGTACCTATTGATCTACCCACACTTTGGAGGATGGTGCTCATCTCCATTTCTAAGCCCAAGAGTTGGCGTTGTCCGTAGACACCTCCAAGGTCATGTGGCCATTGGCATGACTGCATGGAGCGCCGTTACCTTCCCGCCGGAGCGGTACCTCACATTGGCATGTTTTCGAACGGCTAGGTTGGCAGAAACTGGAGCTAACAGCAGGAGCTCACTCCGCTCCCGGGATTTGAACCTGGGACCATTCGGTCTGCAAGGTGCTTTAACGCACTTCGCCATCGGGGCTCCATTGTATATATAGACACATGCATATATACACACACACATATATATCCATTACACTCCCCTTAAATCTGAATAACACTCCTCAAATACATCTCACAAATGACTGGAGTGAATGTGAACGGGTGTAAGGATAGCAATACTCCATTCCATTAAAGCAGGGGTCCCCAAACTAAGGCCCGGGGGCCGGATGCGGCCCTCCGAGGTCATTGACCTGGCCCCCGCCCTCAGTTTTATAATATAATATATTGTATATACAAATAATATTGATAATAATATTATAATGTAATACAATATAACACTAATAATACTACCATATAATAATATTAATTATATATTCTATATTACTTATAATATTACTAATAATATTACAGTATTGTGGTATAGTTCAATATAGTAATATATAATGCTAATATTGTGCTATGCTAATAATATAATATATTGTATGTACATATAATTTGTAAGCCACTCTGAGTCCCCTTTGGGGTCAGAAGAGTGTGATACAAATGTAGTAAATAAATGTAGTAAATAATAAATAAATACATAAATAAATAAATTTTAGACTTAGGCTCACCCAAAGTCTGAAATGACTTGAAGGCACACAACAACAACAACAACAACAACAACAACAACCCTAACTAACTTGACTATCTCATTGGCCAGAAGCAGGAGCACACTTCCCATTGAAATCCTGATCAATGTATGTGGTTAAAATTGTTTTTATTTTTAAATATTGTATTGTTCTTTCATTGTTCTTGTTGTTGTTTTTGCACTGCAAATAAGACATGTGTAGTGTGCATCGGAATTTGTTTTTATTTCTTTTTCAAATGATAATCCGGCCCCTCAACAGTCTGAAGGATTGTGGACCGGCCCTCGGCTTAAAAAGTTTGAGGACCCCTGCATTAAAGGATGGTGTCCTGGTGATGGACAGGAGCTAATGGACTTCCATGCATATCTGCAATAAAATCAAAACAATTCTGCAAGGAAATCTGATGCAATGATTCCTTTCTCCCCAGAACCATATTATATTTTTAAGCAAAGATGCTGAAAGAGCAGCAAACGACAATGAAATGGAAAGAGAGTGCAGACACAAGACCTTTGGGCTGGACTCCAGGCATTACCTGTCTGTCTCCAAGAGACAGTTCCCCTTGGAAACAAACCAGTCCCAGGTCTTTCTGGTCTGTTGGGGGGTTGCCATACCAACAAGGCTTGGAAAGGAGTTCAGGTAGAGCTGCACCTTCAATCTGGACGTAGATCTGTTTCTCTGTTACGGCTGGAAAACGTTCTCCAGGTCACCTGCGAAGATGAACGTCATCCTCTCCAGGTGAGGAGGAAAAAAGCAAGGTGGTGGGGGAGAAGGAGCCCAATGTGGACGTCTTCCAGTTGACATTGCACTTAGGAATTTCTTAGTCTCCTATCCAAGTCCTAACCAGGGCTGACCCTGCTTAGCATCCAATATTGGTCGGGACCTGGCGCTTGGAATATTTGGGCCTCTCTCTCTTTCATAAGCTTGCCCTAAGTCGATAGCAAAAGGAATACTTTGAATGTATGAGGGTTATCCAGAAAGTAGAATTAAAAATGAACAAAGTCTAGGAGAAAACATTTACTATATGCAGTTGAAAGCCACACTCAAATACACTTCTCAACATAGTCGCCATTCAAATCTAGGCACTTATCATAGTGATGAATTGCGCCCTCAACCAGCTGGTCACCCCTTCCCGCAGCAAGCGGCAGAGTTTTGTGGGGAAGGAGTTGCCAAGCTAATTCATCGCTATGATAAGTGCCTAGATTTGAATGGCGACTATGTTGGCGGGCAACTCCTTCCCCACAAAACTCTGCCGCTTGCGTCCTCAATGCAGCATTTTGGCAACAATGCGCAACTGGGGGAAGGGGTGACTGGCTGGTTGAGGACGCAAGCGGCAGAGTTTTGTGGGCAAGGAGTTGCCAAGCTCATTCATTGCTGTGATAAGTGCATAGATTTGAATGGCGACTATGTTGGCGGGCAACTCCTTCCCCACAAAACTCTGCCGCTTGCGTCCTCAACGAACCGTTTTGGCGATGATGCGCAGCTGCAGAAAGGGGTGACTGGCTGGTTGAGGACGCAAGCGGCAGAGTTTTGTGGGGAAGGAGTTGCCAAGCTCATTCCTCACTATGATAAGTGCCTAGATTTGAATGGTGACTATGTTGAGAAGTGGTATTTGGGTGTGGCTTTCAACTGCATATGGTAAATGTTTTCTCCTATGTTTTTTGAGGACGCAAATGGCAGAGGTTTGTGGGGAAGGAGTTGCCAAGCTCATTCATTGCTATGATAAGTGCCTAGATTTGAATGGCGACTCTGTTGAGAAGTGGTATTTGGGTGTGGCTTTCAACTGCATATGGTAAATGTTTTCTCCTAGACTTAGTTCATTTTTAATTCCAAAACGAAATCTACTTTCTGGATAACCCTCGTACCATTGTATTCCTCGTAAACATTTTCCTTACTAGGACCTTCCACAGATATATAAACCTCACCTGCCTAGTTTCCAACATATCTCACAACCACTGAGGATGCCTGCCATAGATGTGGGCAAAACGCCAGAATGGAGGGACAGGATTATTTTGAAATACGTACAACACGTATGTGTTTTATCCCTCCCGCAGAGATACGCAAGTGAAGGTCATGGAGAAGACTGTCTCCAACGCGGAGCAATACTTTGGCAAGTTCTGCACCCTGATGGCCGCTTACGTCCGCAAGACGGCCAAGCTGCGCGACAAGGCAGACCTGCTGGTCAAGCAGCTCATCGACTTCGCAAACACCGAAAACCCCGAGCTGAGGACAACCGCCAAGGCCTTTGCCGAGGACCTGGCCAAAGTGCAGGACTACCGGCAAGCAGAGGTCAAGGGAGGGTCTGGCTATTATATTTACTATTATTATAGTCACTATTATTAGATTTACTATTATTAAAACACTTGGAGGAACTAAGTTTGCCCATGCCTGGTTTACAGTGAACTCTGTGGAAAATGCTTCAGCTGTACTTCATAAAAATGGGAAAATTATTATATTTACTATTATTATATTTACTATTACTATATTTACTATTATTATATATTTAGTATTATTATATTTACTATTATTAAAACACCTGGAGGGCCGAAGTTTGCCCATGCCTGGTTTAAGTGAACTCTGCGGAAAATGCTTCAGCTATACTTCATAAAAATGGGGAAATTATTATATTTACTATTATTATATTTACTATTACTATATTTACTATTATTATATATTTACTATTATAATATTTACTATTATTAAAACACCTGGAGGGCCAAAGTTTGCCCATGCCTGGTTTAAGTGAACTCTGCGGAAAATGCTTCAGCTATACTTCATAAAAATGGGGAAATTATTATATTTACTATTATTATATTTACTATTACTATACTTACTATTATTATATTTACTATTATTGTATTGATTATTATTAAAACACCTGGAGGGCCAAAGTTTACCCATGCCTGGTTTACAGTGAACTCTGCAGAAAATGCTTCAGCTGTACTTCATAAAAATGGGAAAATTATTATATTTACTATTATTATATTTACTATTACTATAGTTACTATTATTATATTTACTATTATTGTATTGACTATTATTAAAACACCTGGAGGGCCTAAGTTTGCCCATGCCTGGTTTACAGCGAAATCTGTGGAAAATGCTTCAGCTGTACTTCATAAAAATGGGAAAATTATTATATTTACTATCATTGCCTTGCAAAAGCAGTTTTTTTCGGAAAATGTTTGGTTTTAATACCTGTTTTATGTACCTGTTTTAGACCTAAAGGACCTAGAAAATTGCCAGAAAGGCAAACTCTCTGGAAATGTACACGATCCTCCAGCACAATTTGTGGTGGAAGCAGACGATTGAAGGAGTTTTCACTGAATCCGCAGTGCTGTTTGCAATGCATCTGAACGTGTCCATGGTGTCACCATGTGCTTTATGCTTTTCTTTAGGTGGAGAGACTGGAGATGAAGGTTGTTGAACCACTGAAAGTCTATGGGGTGCTCATCAAGCAAACCAGGGTATGATGCAATTATACTCATTTCAGAGCCAACCTCAAGCAAAGCTTGTAGACTCAAGTAAATACGGTATAAGGACAGCAGCAAATACTTCTGTTTGGTTTCAGGGTTTTGCAAACTGGGGTGCGCATTAGACTCGATGGCGCATAAGACTCAAGTAAATACGGTATAAGAACAGCAGCACATCTTTATTCGTTTCAGGGTTTTGCAAACTGGGGTGTGCATTAGACTCGATGGCGCATGAAACTCAAGTAAATATGGTATAAGAACAGCAGCACATCTTTTTAGTTTCAGGGTTTTGGAAACAGGGGTGCGCATTAGACTCGATGGCACATGAAACTCAAGTAAATACAGTATAAGGCCAGCAGCTAATACTTTTGTTTGGTTTCAGGGTTTTGCAAACTGGGGTGCGTGTTAGATTTGATGGTGCATGAGACTCAAGTAAATATGGTATAAGAACAGCAGCACATCTTTTTTAGTTTCAGGGTTTTGGAAACAGGAGTGCGCATTAGACTCGATGGCACATGAGACTCAAGTAAATACGGTATAAGGACAGCAGCATATACTTTTTGGTCTCAGGATTTTGGAAATGGAGATGCGCATTAGATTTGATGGCACATAAGTCTCAAGCAAATACAGTATAAGGACAGCAGCATATACTTTTTGGTCTCAGGGTTTTAGAAATGGAGATGTGCATTAGATTCGATGGTGCATGAGACTCAAGTAAATACGGTATAAGGACAGAAGCATATACTTTTTGGTCTCAGGGTTTTAGAAATGGAGATGCGCATTAGATTCGATGGTGCATGAGACTCAAGTAAATACGGTATAAGGACAGAAGCATATACTTTTTGGTCTCAGGATTTTGGAAATGGAGGTGCGCATAAGATTTGATGGCACATAAGACTCAAGTAAATACGGTATAAGGACAGCAGCATATACTTTTTGGTCTCAGGGTTTTAGAAATGGAGATGTGCATTAGATTCGATGGTGCATGAGACTCAAGTAAATACGGTATAAGGACAGAAGCATATACTTTTTGGTCTCAGGGTTTTAGAAATGGAGATGCGCATTAGATTCGATGGTGCATGAGACTCAAGTAAATACGGTATAAGGACAGAAGCATATACTTTTTGGTCTCAGGATTTTGGAAATGGAGGTGCGCATAAGATTTGATGGCACATAAGACTCAAGTAAATACGGTATAAGGACAGCAGCATATACTTTTTGGTCTCAGGGTTTTAGAAATGGAGATGTGCATTAGATTCGATGGTGCATGAGACTCAAGTAAATACGGTATAAGGACAGAAGCATATACTTTTTGGTCTCAGGGTTTTAGAAATGGAGATGCGCATTAGATTCGATGGTGCATGAGACTCAAGTAAATACGGTATAAGGACAGAAGCATATACTTTTTGGTCTCAGGGTTTTAGAAATGGAGATGTGCATTAGATTCGATGGTGCATGAGACTCAAGTAAATACGGTATAAGGACAGAAGCATATACTTTTTGGTCTCAGGGTTTTAGAAATGGAGATGCGCATTAGATTCGATGGTGCATGAGACTCAAGTAAATACGGTATAAGGACAGAAGCATATACTTTTTGGTCTCAGGATTTTGGAAATGGAGGTGCGCATTAGATTTGATGGCACATAAGTCTCAAGCAAATACGGTATAAGGACAGCAGCATATACTTTTTGGTCTCAGGGTTTTAGAAATGGAGATGCGCATTAGATTCGATGGTGCATGAGACTCAAGTAAATACGGTAGAAGGACAGAAGCATATACTTTTTGGTCTCAGGATTTTGGAAATGGAGGTGCGCATTAGATTTGATGGCACATAAGACTCAAGTAAATATGGTATAAGGCCAGCAGCATATACTTTTTGGTCTCAGGGTTTTAGAAATGGAGGTGTGCATTAGATTTGATGGCACATAACACTCAAGTAAATACGGTATAAGGACAGCAGCATATACTTTTTGGTCTCAGGGTTTTAGAAATGGAGGTGCGCATTAGATTTGATGGCACATAACACTCAAGTAAATACGTTATAAGGATAGCAGTGAGGTCCAGTAGCATTTGTGCCCAGCTTCCATATTTTCAGGCCAAGTCGGTCCCTGTCTATGGAGGGTTTCGCCATAAGTGACCGCAGTGATGTCCAGTGGCATTTCCCGGCCTTTGTGTCCCTTCCACAGGCCGAGCTCAAGAAGTTCAACCGCGCTCGGAACAACGAAATCAAGCAGCTGGAGAAGCTGGAGAAGATCCGGCAGAAGTCTCCCTCCGACCGGCACATGATTGTATCCTTGCCAAGGCGCGCATGGCGCAACCTTTCCCCGCTTTGGCCTGCACATGGGCGGCGGGCTCCTCGAAGCTTTTCCCGAACAGGAAGGCAAACTTACGAGCCTCCTCCGAGGGAGTCTTGGGTTACGGCGAGGTTTCCTCCCGAGCGAAAGGGGAAACCCAATGAAAGCAATTGGAAACAGACCGTGGCGGAGGAGGAAACACCCGTCTCCCCGAATAAGGTGAGAGCCGCAGAGATGGCTCTCCGGAGAGCGAGCATGGAACTCGCATGGAACAAAAACAGTTTAAGCCGCAAGCATGGCTTCGTCACACCGGAATATATCCGAGACCCGAACAGGCTTTGCTATCAACAAGCCTTAGCGTTCCTTTTTATCATCCAGGATTAGGAAGGAAGGCTCCCAAGGCCCCGTCGCAAAAGCACCGCCGTATAAAGTCCAAATAAGTGCTTTGAACTTGATTATGTATCCTATAATCCAGTTCAAAGCATATAATGTGCATTACCTGCTTTGATAAACCGGATTATATGGCAGTGTACAAGGGGCCCAAGAAAGGAAGAATCAACATTTTTGATCCTTCAAAGGTTCAAAAATCAAGAGATTATATATATATATATATATATATACACACACACACACACACACACACAATAGAGTCTCACTTATCCAACATAAACGGGCCAGCAAAACATTGGATGAGCGAATATGTTGGATAATAAGGAGGGATTAAGGAAAAGCCTATTAAACATCAAATTAGGTTATGATTTTACAAATTAAGCACCAAAACATCATGTTATACAATAGATTTGACAGAAAACATAGTTCAATACGCAGTAATGCTATGTAGTAATTACTGTATTTACGAATTTAGCATCAAAATATCACGATGTATTGAAAACATTGACTACAAAAATGCGTTGGATAATCCAGAATGTTGGATAAGCGAGACTCTACTGTATATATACACACACACACACTAAAGTCTCACTTATCCAAGACTCGCTTATCCAAGCTTCTGGATTATCCAACGCATTTTTGTAGTCAATGTTTTCAATATATCGTGATATTTTGGTGCTAAGTTCGTAAATACAGTAATTACTACATAGCATTACTGCGTATTGAACTACTTTTTCTGTCAAATTTGTTGTATAACATGATGTTTTGGTGCTTAATTTGTAAAATCATAACCTAATTTGATGTTTAATAGGCTTTTCCTTAAATCCCTCCTTATTATCCAACATATTCGCTTATCCAACGTTCTGCCGGCCCGTTTATGTTGGATAAGCGAGACTCTACTGTATATGGAAACAGGGGTGCACATTAGATTTGATAGCGCATGAGACTCAAGTAAAAACTCTATAACAACAGTATATAACAATATAAACAACTGTATAAAATGCCTTTTCTTGGTTTCAGGGTTTTGGAAAAGGAGATGTGCATTAGATTTGGTGGTGCATGAGACCCAAGTAAATACAGTATTAAGACAGCTGAAAATAGTTTTGTTTGTTTTCACAGTTTTGCAAATTGGGGTGCACATTAGATTCCACAGCACATGAGACTCAAGTAAACACGATATAAGGACAGCAACAAATACTTTATTTTGATCCAAATAGGGTCAAAAATGTCCTAAAACCATTACAACTTTGAATATGTTTTAATGGTTTTTAACTGGGAATTTTAAAAATATTGTTTAATGTTTCCTGTGTTTTTATGATGGAACCTATTAGGAAATGCTATTTCTATAATCCAGGAACAAGGAGCCATGGTGGCGCAATAGGTTAAACCCTTGTGCCAGCTGGACTGCTGACCTGAAGGTTAGGTTGCTGCTGACTTGACGAAGGTTGCTGGTTCGTATCCGGGAGACAGGGGTGAGCTCCCGCCTGTCAGCTCTAGCTTGTGGGGACATGACAGAAGCCTCCCAACAGGATGGTTACACATCCAGGCCTCCTGAAAGTTGGCGGTTCGAATCCGGGAGATGGGAGTGAGCTCCCGCCTGTCAGCTCTAGCTCTTGGTGCAGAGGATAGTGGCTTTGGATTGCAGGCTGTTTTGCAGAAATAGGTGCCGAATGCAACATCCTAAATCCAACAACATGCATTTACTTGCATTATACAGCGAACAGATATCGTGACTTGCATTTCAAAGAGACAGGGAATCCGCTCTGGGTTTTAGTCTGAACTTTCAAGTGGGCATTTATTAGGCTCTGAAGCAATTTCCAGCAAGATCATATTGTTTCGCGTATAACTTAAGCAGAAATTTTTTCTGTTATGTGTCTTCAAGTTGTATTTGAGTTAATTCCCTTGACTCTGGGCTTCAGTCACAGGTAAGGGATTGTATTCTCCTAAGCATGAGACGACAATGGTGCATTTAGATGACGCATCAAAACTGCCCCAGACGCTCTGGAAAAGATGACCGACGGGTAAGATGACCACTGTAGAGTATATGCAGATGGTCAGTTAGGAATGGTTTCCTTTATGCAACGTCTCGTAACTACAGCCATGCACTCCAAAGAGTAAACACTAAGGCGCATTCTGATTGTGGAAAGGTCATGGAGCCCCATAAAGGTGCGCATTAGATTGGAGTAAATTGATATAAATAATAATATCACTTTCCAGGCCGAATCCCAGGTGTACCGGGCCTCGGTCGACGCAAACCGAAGCACACAACAGCTGGAAGAAACAATCAACGAGTTCCAGAAACAGAAGCTGAAAGACATCCAGGTAACAAGAGACGTCCCATCGGTGCGCGGGTCAATGCAACCGTCATGCGCGGACTTGTATATATTGCCTATGGTCAGTACAGACCAGGCATGGGCCAAGTATTTTGGACCGCAACTCCCACAATTTCTAACAGCCTACAAGCTGGACAAATAATAATTAGTTAATATATTGCAATTAATTAACCCATTAATTAACAATTAATGGGTGAAACTAATAGAATTGACGGAGCTGTGCTTTCATAATGCTATTTGGTATTGGGAAAGGCATGAAGAGATAGCATAACAAAGCAATTGCAGTACGTTTTGGATAATAAAGAAATCAATCTATATACTGTATATACTCAAGTATAAGCCAACCCGAATATATTTATTTATTTATTTTATTTCCAACATTTATATCCCGCCCTTCTCCCTTCTGAAGGGACTCAGGGTGGCGTACAAAATTGGCAACAATTCGATGCCTACACATAATTAAAACAGCAATGAAAATCCAATTAAAACAATTAAAACAATATAAAAATATAAAGCCGAGGCACCTAATTTTACCACAAAAAAACTGGGAAAACGTTGACTCCAGTATAAGCCGAGATAGCAATAAAATTACCATATATACTCAAGTATAAGCCGACCCAAAAATAAGACGAGGCACCTAATTTTACCACAAAAAAAACCTGGGAAAACACTGACTCCAGTATAAGCCAAGATAGCAATAAAATTACCGTATATACTCAAGTATAAGCTGACCCGAATATAAGCCGAGGCACCTAATTTTACCACAAAAACCTGGGAAAACACTGACTCCAGTATAAGCCAAGATAGCAATAAAATTACCATATATAATCAAGTATAAGCTGACCCGAATATAAGCCGAGGCACCTAATTTTACCACAAAAAAACTGGGAAAACATTGACTCCAGTATAAGCCAAGGGTGGTAAATTTCAGAAATAAAAATAGATACCAATAAAATTACATTAATTGAGGCATCGGTACGTTAGTTTTCGAATATTTACATAAAGCTCAAATTTAAGATAAGATTGTCCAACTCTGATTACATCATTATTCTCATCTTCTTCCATGTAAATGTGCTTAGGTATCCTTTTAATAATAATAGAGTAAAATAATACATGCAATAATAATAATAATAATAATAAAGATGATGATAAATACAGGAAAATAATGCATGCAGTAATAAATAGAGTAAAATAATAAATATAATAATAATAAGATCAGAGCGAAATAATAAATGTATTAATAATAATAAAAATAATAAATATAATAAGATCAAAGTGAAATAATAAATGTATTAATAATAAAAATAATAAAAATAGAGTAAAATAAATGTAATAGCCTCAATAATAGAGAAAAATAATAAATGTAATAGTAGCAATAATAATAGAGAAAAATAATAAATGTAATAGTAGCAATAATAATAGAGAAAAATAATAAATGTAATAGTAGCAATAATAATAGAGAAAAATAATAAATGTAATAATACCAATAATAATAGAGAAAAATAATAAATGTACCATATATTCTCGAGTATAAGCTGACCCAAATATAAGCCAACCAAGATCCTCACCCGAGTATAAGCCGAGGGGGGCTTTTTAGTGCTAAAAAAAGAAAAACTAGGCTTATACTCGAGTATATACAGTAAATATATTGCAATTAAAATATTAGTAAATATATTGCAATTAATTATGCGCAATGGGTGAAATTAATAGAATGGATGGAGCTGTGTTTTTATAATGCTATTTGATATAGGGAAGGATATGAAGAGGTAGCACAACAAAGCAATTGCAATATGTCTGGGAAATTGAAGAAATTAATTTTTAAAAAATTAAGCAAAAGACTGACCTACCTGTTGCACATTTTCAACAGAAGATCTTCCTCGATTTTGTCACCGTCGAGATGGTTTTCCACGCCAAAGCTCTGGAAGTCTATTCCAATGCCTTCCAAAACCTTGAAGGGTATGATCTGGAGAAGGATTTGCAGGTATTTGGTGCAAAAAAATTTAAGTTTGTAGACTTCAAAAAATTTGCAAACTTGTCTATGTGTCTTCAAGGAAGATTTTAACCAAACTTTTGGATTTTTCCTTTGCTGTTTTCTTAGGATTTCCGAGCAAAAACCAACACCGTTTCGGGAACTTTGCCGGTTGCAAAGCCAACAAACCCATCATCCACTGTCTCCTGGTCTACAGGCCCACAGGTATTGCAACCGGCTTTAATTGCACATGGAAGAGAACAACAGGTGCATCTACACTGCAAAATTAATGCAGTTTAGCGCCACTGTTTTTGCATTGGTTCCAAACCTGTGCATTTGAGGTGGGAATTCCCATGTTTGATGCATGTTGCATTGATTTTCTGAGGAGAAGCAGGCCTTGCAATGGCCACAGACCTGTGGGAACCTGGCCAGGTGTGGCCCCGCCCCCTTTGCACACCTGCAGGAGCAGCAGCCATTGCAGGCCTTAAAGGGACAGGGACCCTTTTCAGGTTCTGCTTTTGCTGTGTTATACTCCTTTTTGTGTGTCAGTAAAATAATAATTTATTATTATTACATGTCTGCCATGGCAAAATACTATTTAATAATAATAATAATAATAATTTAACTGCTATGGCAATATGGTTGAATTATTATTATTCAACCATATTGCCATGGCATTTAAGGTGGAATTATTATTATTTCGGCCATGGCAAATACTGTTTAATAATAATAATAATTCCACCTTAACTGCCATGGCAACATGGTTGAAATTATTATTATTATTATTAAACCATGTTGCCATGGCATTTAAGGTGGAATTATTATTATTATTTCTGCCATGGCAAATACTGTTTAATAATAATATTAATAATAATTCCACCTTAACTGCCATGGCAACATGGTTGAATTATTATTATTATTTCTGCCATGGCAAATACTGTTTAATAATAATATTAATAATAATTCCACCTTAACTGCCATGGCAACATGGTTGAATTATTATTATTAAACAGTGTTTTGCCATGGCAGAAATAATAACAATTATTATTATTATTCAACCATGTTGCCATGGCAGTTAAGGTGGAATTATTATTGTTGTTTCTGCCATGGCAAAATACTGTTTAATAATAATAATAATAATAATTCCACCTTAACTGCCATGGCAACATGGTTGAATAATAATAATTATTAAACAAGTGTTTTGCCATGGCAGAAATAATAACAATAATAATATTATTCAACCATGTTGCCATGGCATTTAAGGTGGAATTATTATTATTATTATTTCTGCCATGGCAAATACTGTTTAATAATAATAATATTAATAATAATAATTCCACCTTAACTGCCATGGCAACATGGTTGAATAATAATTATTATTAAACAAGTGTTTTGCCATGGCAGAAATAATAATAATAATAATAATAATAATAATACATCACACAGTCCTAGATACTTGGGAAGTGTTCCGACTTGTGATTTTGTGATATGAAATCCAGCATATCTATCTTGTTTGCTGTGCCATAAAATATAATAATAATAATAATAATAATAATAATAATAATAATAATAATAATTTGACCATGTTGCCATGGCAGTTAAGGTGGAATAATAATAATAATAATAATAATAATTATTATTATTTCTGCCATGGCAAAATACTGATTAATAATAATAATAATAATTCCACCTTAACCATGGCAACTTGGTTGAATTATTATTACTATTATTAAAATGTATTATTATTATTAATATTCCACTTTAACTGCCCTGGCAACGTAGTTGAATTATTATTGTTGCTGTTATTATTATTCTAATTTAACTTCTTGGATTTCAAGAATCCGGCAGAAAATTCACAGTGCTTTTCTGCATATTGTTGTCATGGAAATAAAAGTGCTATAATGGTATTGCGCAATAGGATCCTTCCCGGCTTGTTGGTTCCTATAAGATCTGAATGCAATACCAATAATTTTGTCGTGAATGTAGACAAACCAGACCCAAGTCCAAACGTATTGAATAAATGGATATTTCCTATCTTAGAGCGTGCAAAGTGTCCTTCAGAAGTTGACTTTGGTGGAAAGCGACGAAGAAGAAGAAGAAGAGGAAGAAGAGTCGGATGGGAGCCAGACGCAAGACTTAACCCACATCAAATACCCTCCCGTTCGGCAAGTGATTGGCAGGAACCCGTGACGGACAGTGCCTTGAATTCAACCCCAAACACATCATAATAAAAAAATTAAAATAATGATAATGAGACAAGAATCAGTGCTGAGAAAGAAAGGAAGAAAGGGAGGGAGGAAAAGGGAAAAAGGAAGGAAGAAAAAGAAAGAAAAAATTGAGGAAGGAAGGAAAGAAGAAAAAGAAAGAAAGAAAGGAAAGAAAGAAAGAAAGAAAAGAAAAGAAAAGAAAAGAAGAAAAAATTGAGGAAGGAAGGAAAGAAGAAAAAGAAAGGAAGGAAGGAAGGAAGGAAGAAAAGAAAAGAAAAAATTGAGGAAGGAAGGAAAGAAGAAAAAGAAAGGAAGGAAGGAAGGAAGGAAGGAAGGAAGGAAGGAAGGAAGGAAGGAAGGAAGGAAGAAAAGAAAAAATTGAGGAAGGAAGGAAAGAAGAAAAAGAAAGGAAGGAAGGAAGAACGAAAGAAAGAAAAGAAAAGAAAAGAAAAGAAAAAATTGAGGAAGGAGGGAAAGAAGAAAAAGAAAGGAAGGAAGGAAGGGAGGAAGAACGAAAGAAATTGAGGAAGGAAAGAAGGAAGGACGAAAGAAAGAAAAGAAAAGAAAAAATTGAGGAAGGAAGGAAAGAAAAAGAAAGGAAGGAAGGAAGGAAGAAAGGACGAAAGAAAGAAAAGAAAAGAAAAGAAAAAATTGAGGAAGGAAGGAAAGAAGAAAAAGAAAGGAAGGAAGAACGAAAGAAAGAAAAGAAAAGAAAAAATTGAGGAAGGAGGGAAAGAAGAAAAAGAAAGGAAGGAAGGAAGGAAGGGAGGAAGGAAGGAAGGAAGAAAAGAAAAAATTGAGGAAGGAAGGAAAGAAGAAAAAGAAAGGAAGGAAGAACGAAAGAAAGAAAAGAAAAGAAAAAATTGAGGAAGGAGGGAAAGAAGAAAAAGAAAGGAAGGAAGGAAGGGAGGAAGAACGAAAGAAATTGAGGAAGGAAAGAAGGAAGGACGAAAGAAAGAAAAGAAAAGAAAAAATTGAGGAAGGAAGGAAAGAAAAAGAAAGGAAGGAAGGAAGGAAGAAAGGACGAAAGAAAGAAAAGAAAAGAAAAGAAAAAATTGAGGAAGGAAGGAAAGAAGAAAAAGAAAGGAAGGAAGAACGAAAGAAAGAAAAGAAAAGAAAAAATTGAGGAAGGAGGGAAAGAAGAAAAAGAAAGGAAGGAAGGAAGGGAGGAAGGAAGGAAGGAAGAAAAGAAAAGAAAAAATTGAGGAAGGAAGGAAAGAAGAAAAAGAAAGGAAGGAAGAACGAAAGAAAGAAAAGAAAAGAAAAAATTGAGGAAGGAGGGAAAGAAGAAAAAGAAAGGAAGGAAGGAAGGGAGGAAGAACGAAAGAAATTGAGGAAGGAAGGAAGGAAGGACGAAAGAAAGAAAAGAAAAGAAAAAAAATTGAGGAAGGAAGGAAAGAAAAAGAAAGGAAGGAAGGAGGAAAAGAGGAGGGAGGGAAAAGGAAGGAAAAGAAAGGATGGAAAAAAAGGAATAGAAAAAGGAAGGAAAGAAAGAAGAAAGGAAGAGAAGAAAGGAAGGAAAAGAAAAAATGAAGGAAGGAAAGAAGGAAGAAAAAGAAAGGAAGGAGAAAGGAGGCAGGGAAGAAAGAAGGAAAAGAAAGGATGAAAGGAAGGAAAAAAGGAAAAGGAAAAGGAAAAAGAAAGGAGGAAATAAGGAAGAAAGAAGCAAGGACGGAAAATAAAAAAGGGAGGAAGGAAAGAAAGAAGAAAAAGAAAGAAGGGAAAGAAAAAGAAGGACGAAGTAAGGAATGAAAAATGGAGGAAGGAAGGAAGGAAGGAAGGAAGGAAGGAAGGAAGGAAAGTAGGAAAAGAAAGATGAAAAAAACAAAAGAAAAGATGAAGGAAGGAAGGAAGGAAGGAAGAAAAAAAGGAGGAAGGAAAAATAGGGGAAAAAGAAAGTATGAAGGAAGGAAGGAAAGAAAAGGAAGGGAAATACAGACAGAGAAAAGAATGAAAGGAATTTTTATTGAACTTTACCAAACATTAATACCCAGGACTTGATAACACTTTCTATACATGAGTTAAAAACCACAAAGGATGCCAATCACATTGCCTTGGCACAATACATCATTCATCGCACAATCTCACTCAGCACACCCAAATAGATCCTATATGGTATAATATATATGTATATAAAAATTCTATGGAATTCCAGAGTTCTATACTGAAAGGTTTGGTTCTGCAACAACAACAACAACAACAACAAAACTGCAGAGTATTGAAGGTGAAGTTATTTCTAGTGTCAAGAGGAAGATTTAAGCTTCATTTAGGAAAAAGCAGGGACAGAGATCATACAAAGGAGAGGAAAATTTGGAAGTTATAGATTTGCAAAATAATTCAGCCATGGGAACATAATATCTTGCAAATAAAAGATAATATTCAGTTTGAGTTTCAAAGCTTGGCTCCCATCGGAAATAAATGCAACCCAGGATCATGGAAACAATGGCCTCATTTTGGAGAGGAAGGCGGGATATTAATAATTATGGTGAAAATAATAATAATAATAATAATAATAATAATAATAATAATAATAATAATAGGAATTTACTATATTTCTAGTTATGTCCCTCTGGTGCCCTCTAATGGACAGGACAGGAAATGCAGGATGAGAATGAAAGTTTGCAGGAATTTGCAATATTTCTTGGTGGGATTTTTATTCCTTCTAACAAGCAAAAGATGTTTCTGTTCCCCTGGAATTAGAATTGCAAAATATACAGGAATAGTCTGCTAAGTTAGCCCTATTTTTTAAAAGAGTTCCTATTTTTAAGAGATCTCACTCAGTAATAATGCTAATACTAATAATAATAATACATTATTATTATTATTATTATTATAGAATGATTTAACACTATTAAAGGAAATAACAATATCCAAAAATATTGGAATAAATGGATAAAATTACAATGTGGAGTAGGGGGGGTAGTGGGAGTTGCAGTCCAGAAAAAATCTAAATCTTCATTATATAATTGTTATTATTATTATTATTATTATTATTATTATTATTATTATTATAGAATGATATAACACTATTAAAGAAAATAATAAAAATATCCAAAATATTGGAATAAATGGATAATATTAAAACATGGAAGGGGGATTGTGGGAGTTGCAGTCCAGAAAAAAATCTAAATTTTCATTATATTATTGTTATTGTTATTATTATTATATTATAGAATGATGTAACACTATTAAAGGAAATAATAAAAATATCCAAAAATATTGGAATGAATGGATAATATTACAATGTGGAGGGGGGAGAATTATGGGAGTTGCAGTCCAGAAAAAAACCCTAAATTTTCATCATAATACAATAATAATAATAATAATAATAATAATAATAATATGTTATATAACAATATAACATTATTAAAGGAAATAATAACAATATCCAAAATAGTAGGCTAAAGGAATAATATTGCAATGTGGAGGGGGGAATTGTGGGAGTTGCAGTCCAGAAAAAAACCTAAATTTTCATTATAATATAATAATAATAAATAATAATAAATTATATAATACAATTAAAGGAAACTAATATCCAAAATATTGGAATAAATGGATAATATTACAATGTGTGTGGAGGGGATTATGGGAGTTGCAGTCCAGAAAAAAGCCCAAATTTTAATAATATAATATTATTATTATATGACGATATAACACAATTAAAGGAAATAATAATATCCAAAATATTGGAATAAATGGATAACATTACAATGTGCGTGGAGGGGATTATGGGAGTTGCAGTCCAGAAAAAAGCCAAAATTTTAATAATATAATATTATTATTATATGATGATATAACACAATTAAAGGAAATAATAATATCCAAAATATTGGAATAAATGGATAACATTACAATGTGCGTGGAGGGGATTATGGGAGTTGCAGTCCAGGAAAAAAGATCTAAATTTTCCTAAAGTTTGGCTAGGAGTCACAAGCTTCTCAAGGCTCAATGCCAAATTATCCGGAAATACAGAGAAATATATAAAAAAGAACAAAGGCGCACCGGACAGTTTCATGCAAAGAAGGATCAAATGTTTGCAAAGATGGAGAGTGACAGATGGCAAGGAATAATCTTCTCAGGCGGAGAAGCCAACAAAAGCTCGGAGACCGACGAGACTTTATTTATATACAGAACTGGAACAAAAACTCCCTCGGAATTAAAACGGCCACGGCCGGCTTCTTGGCAAACTTCACTCTCCTTGCAAATTTCACTGAGTTGCAATCGCTTGCAGAAACAAATGCAAAAGCAAAGCAAACCTGTCTTGTTTGCTCCACTGAAAAAGAAGAAAGAAAGGAAAGGAAAGGAAGGAAGGAGGGAGAGAAAGGAAGAAGGAAAAAGAAGAGGAAGGAAGATAGGAAGAGAAGGAAGAGAGAAGGAAAAATGAAAAAAGAAAGGAAGAAGGGAGGGAAGAATGGAAAGGAAGAAAGAAAAAGAAGAAGGAAGAAGAGGAAGGAGGGAAGAGGATGTGAAAGGGAAGAAAGGAAGGAGGGAAGTAGGAAAAGGAGGAAGGAAGAAGCGGAAGGAAGAGAAAGGAGGGAGGAGGGAAAGGAAGAAAGAGAGGGAGAGTGAAAGAAAATAGGAAGGAGAGGAAAAAAGGAGAAGAAAGGGTCATGAAGGGAGGGAAGAAAGGATAGAAACAGAAAGGAACGGAGGGAGGGAAAAGGATGAAGAAAGAAAAAAGGAAGGAAGGAAGGAAGGAAGGAAGGAAGGAAGGAAGGAAGGAAGGAAGGAAGGAAGGAAGGAAGGAAGGAAAGGAGTGAGAGGGGGGAAAGAGAAATTGGGAAAGTATTGATGGAGAAGAAAGAAAGAAAGAAAGAAAGAAAGAAAGAAAGAAAGAAAGAAAGAAAGAAAGAAAGGAAGGAAGGAAGGAAGGAAGGAAGGAAGGAAGGAAGGAAGGAAGGAAGGAAGGAAGGGAGGGAGGAAAGAGCAGAAGGATGAAAGAAAAAGAAGGGGGTGAGTGAGAGAAAGGGTGGGAAAGAATGGATAGAGAAGAAAGAAGGAATAGAGGAAGGAAAGAAGAGAGGGAAGAAGAAAAGGAAGGAAAAAGTGGAAGGAGGGTAAAAGAAGGAAGGGAGAGAAGAAAGGAAAGAAGGAAAGGATAGAGACAGAAATAAAGAAGGAAGGAAGAAAAGAAGGAAGGAATAGAGGGAGGGAGGAAGGAAGGAAAAGGAAAGGAAAGGAAGAAGGAAATGAAAGGAAAGGAAGACGGAAGGAATAGAGGAAGGAAGGAAGGAAGGAAGGAAGGAAAAGAAAGAAAAAGGAAAGGAAAGGAAGAAGAAAGGAAATGAAAGGAAGAAGGAAAGGAAAGGAAGAAGGAAGGAATAGAGGAAGGAATGAAGGAAGGAAAAGAAAAGAAAAGGAAAGGAAAAAGGAAGGAAAAGGAAAGGAAAGGAAAGGAAAGGAAGGAAAGGAAGGAAAAGAAAGGAAAAGGAAAGGAAAAGGAAAAGGAAAAGGAAAAGGAAAGGAAGGAAGGAAGGAAGGAAGGAAGGAAGGAAAAGGAAAGGAAAAGGAAGAAGGAAAGGAAGGAAGGAAGGGTTTTCCAAATGACTGGAAGGGCTCTTCCAGGGATTGTGTGTGTTTCTCCCTTTTGTACACAATTCTACTTTGACACTTTGCCAGACAAAAAAAGACCGAGTCAGACAGACACGCAAACTGTTCGTGGGGGGGGGGGGGGGGGTCTCAGGAGGCGAGGCGGGGGGGCCCCTTCCTCTCCCACCGCGAGGGTCCGGCCCGGCCCGTGTCCTTCTCTGCATCCCTTCCGTGTCCAGTCCGCTCGGTCCAAAGGCCCCGAAGGAAGGGGGGGCTGTGGATGATGGGACGTGGTATCGGGGACACCCTCGATGGGGAGCAGCGCAAGACGGTTGGGTGTCAATCATGCAGGTTTGGCAGGAGCTCCGCCTTTGTCATCACCATCATCATCGTCATCATCTGCGGGTCAAAGCCCGTCTCAATCTTCTGGTCGGTCAGCGGCCGCATTTCAACCACAGCTGCCTCCGTCTCTTTCTTTTTCTCTCTCAACTTTCCCCGTCGTTCCGTTATTCGGCAGCCATTTCTTCAATGTGGTCGCTGAGCAGCTTGAATTGCTCTGGGAACGAGAAGAACACAAAAGGAAACCGAGTTGTCGTGCACACCCCACTTCGGAGCAAACGGAATTGCATTTCGGAATTGCAAAATTGGAATTGATGTGTTTGCAAAGACTAGGCAACTCTATATGTTTGTTCCTGGGTTATCCATGTCATTTATTCATCAAAACATGGGGAAAGTTTATTATATTATTACTGCATTATATTATTATTATTACTATTATTATTAACACATTACACTATGTTACACAATTTTTGTTCCTGGGTTATCCATGTCATTTATTCATCAAAACATGGGGAAAGTTTATTATATTATTACTGCATTATATTATTATTATTATTACTATTATTATTAACACATTACACTATGTTACACAATTTTTGTTCCTGGGTTAGACATGTCATTTACTCATCAAAACATGGGGAAAGTTTATTATATTATTACTGCATTATATTATTATTATTATTACTATTATTATTAACACATTACACTATGTTACACAATTTTTGTTCCTGGGTTAGACATGTCATTTACTCATCAAAACATCAGGAAAGTTTATTATATTATTAGTGCATTATATTATTATTATTATTACTATTATTATTATTAACACATTACACTATGTTACATAATTTTTGTTCCTGGGTTATCCATGTCATTTATTCATCAAAACATGGGGAAAGTTTATTATATTATTACTGCATTATATTATTATTATTATTACTATTATTATTAACACATTACACTATGTTACACAATTTTTGTTCCTGGGTTATCCATGTCATTTACTCATCAAAATATCAGGAAAGTTTATTATATTATTACTGCATTATATTATTATTATTACTATTATTATTAACACATTACACTATGTTACATAATTTTTGTTCCTGGGTTATCCATGTCATTTATTCATCAAAACATGGGGAAAGTTTATTATATTATTACTGCATTATATTATTATTATTATTACTATTATTATTAACACATTACACTATGTTACACAATTTTTGTTCCTGGGTTAGACATGTCATTTACTCATCAAAACATCAGGAAAGTTTATTATATTATTAGTGCATTATATTATTATTATTATTATTATTATTATTATTATTATTATTATTATTAACACATTACACTATGTTACACAATTTTTGTTCCTGGGTTAGACATGTCATTTACTCATCAAAACATCAGGAAAGTTTATTATATTATTAGTGAATTATATTATTACTATTATTATTAACACATTACACTATGTTACACAATTTTTGTTCCTGGGTTAGACATGTCATTTACTCATCAAAACATCAGGAAAGTTTATTATATTATTAGTGAATTATATTATTATTATTATTATTATTATTATTATTATTATTATTATTATTATTATTATTAACACATTACACTATGTTACACAATTTTTGTTCCTGGGTTAGACATGTCATTTACTCATCAAAATATCAGGAAAGTTTATTATATTATTAGTGAATTATATTATTACTATTATTATTAACACATTATATTATGTTACACAATTTTTGTTCCTGGGTTATCCATGTCATTTACTCATCAAAATATCAGGAAAGTTTATTATATTATTAGTGCATTATTATTATTATTATTATTATTATTATTATTATTATTATTATTATTAACACATTACACTATGTTACACAATTTTTGTTCCTGGGTTAGACATGTCATTTACTCATCAAAATATCAGGAAAGTTTATTGTATTATATTATTATTATAACATATTACACTGCGTAACACAATTTTTTGTTCTGTCATCAAAACATGGGAAAAGTTTATTAAACTGCAAAAACTTTGCCTCTGCGGGAGGGACATCCTGCTATAGCACATTATATTACATTATATTATTATTATTATTATACTATGTTATTATATTGCTATTATTGTATTATATTATTATAGTGATATACATCTCACTTTAGAGGAAGCCATCCTGCAATTTGCTCTAAAAGTGAGCAAGAAATCGGAATTGCTATAAAAAAGACTCAAAACAGCTTAGCTATCTAGCTAAGAAAGTTATCAGGGATATTTAGTTATTTAGCCTAGAGAACTAAATAACTAACTCACCTTCATCCAGGTTGCCGATCACAGCCTGTTTCTTCAGAAAATCGTTGCAAAGCTTTTTGTTCAGCCCAAAAGCCAGCATGTTGTGAGTGAAAGTCCTGCATAAAAGGAGAAAGGAAGATGGAAAATGCAGATAATTCCAAAATATCTAAAATAATATCTGTATTGATAGTATTTATCTCTTGTTTTAATGATGTTGTGCCCCGCCTTGAGCTGAATGAAGCAGTAATAATTATTATATCATCATCACATTATTATTATTACGTATTTTATCGTTATCACTTATCCCGATTACCCCACTTTGTCAGTATTATTATAACAATATAATATAATAATTTTACTATAATAATGATGTAATATAACAATATAATATAATATAATATAAAGCAATACAATAATAACAATACTGTAAAATAATATAAACCAACACAATAATAATTTCATATTAATGTAATAATACAATAATACAGTAGAGTCTCACTTATCTAACATTCGCTTATCCAACGTTCTGGATTATCCAACGCATTTTTTTAGTCAATGTTTTCAATATATCGTGTTATTTTGGTGATAAATTCGTAAATACAGTAATTACAACATAACATGACCGCGTATTGAACTACTTTTTCTGTGAAATTTGTTGTATAACATGAAGTTTTGGTGCTTAATTTGTAAAATCATAACCTCATTTGATGTTTAATAGGCTTCTCCTTAATCCCTCCTTATTATCCAACATATTCGCTTATCCAACGTTCTGCTGGCCCGTTTATGTTGGATAAGTGAGACTCTTCTGTATTATTATAACAATATAATATAATAATTTTACTATAATAATGATGTAATAATATAATATAATGCAATACAATAATAATAATACTGTAAAATAATATAAACCAACACAATAATAATAATTTAATATTAATATAATAATACAATAACAGCAATGATGTAATACAATACTATAAAATACTATAATAATGTAATACAATAATAATACTATAATAATATTATAATAACATAATAATAAAGTAATGCTACAATAATATTACTATAAAATAAGAATGACAATGTAATATAATAAATAATAATACAACAATACTAATGTAACACTACAATAAGAATAACAATGTAATACAATAATAAGAATATAATAACAATGTACCACAATATTAATACTATCATAACTATAATAATACTATAATAATAACAATATAATACAACAATAATACTATAATAATATGATACAATAATAATGCTATAATAATACTATATTAATATTAATAATAATAGTAACAACAACAACAACAATAATTCAGCTTACCCCAACTGCCCGAAAGTGATATTCTCATTAAAGCGGAGGCTGTCGTCCCGTTCTTCTTGGGTCATATGGCACCATTTCTCCCTGAAAACATTTCCAGACATTACATTTATTGAAATATTATATGGATCAAGGGCTTCATTGGGATGAAGACGCTTTGGCTACACTTGCTGGACCCGCTCCCAATTGCATATTGCTTAGAAATGGGCCAAAAGGCAAATATCTGTAGTCCAGATTTGAGATATTAGCGATATATGTATTGTTTTTGTGTAGTTTGAAATCTGTATTTATAGTTTAAAGCTAACTGACAGTGTGTGTCTGTAATGCAACATGTAATCCAGTAATGCAAGAGTTAACTGCATAGAGTAGAGATTTATGGCTAGAGGGAAACAACTTGAAGGCACACAACAATGACAACAATCCTAGTTAAGTTTTCAAGGAGGAGAAATAAGTATGATGTTTAGCACTAAATTCACACCACAAACTAAATATCAGGACTTCTGGAAAACACAGCCCCCCAAAATAACTTTTCCAAACTCCATCATTGGGTAAGGGCAGCTTTCTTGGAAGGCTCTATCTCTTAAAATTCCGTCTCCTGTGTTTTACATCTGCAGTACATCATTCCAGGTTTCCATCCAAATATCCATTCAAATCTATTGTACACCAAAACTGAACCAAAACATCTGCAAAATGTCATATTTATCTATATATATAAAAGAGTGATGGCATTATGGCGACCCACAAAAACAACAAAACTACAGGCCCCCCAACCTCGAAATTTGACAACACAACCCATCATCCACGCCTCTAGGTTGATACAACAAAAAGAAAAGAAAAATAAAGTCCTAATTAGAGAGAGAGGAATAATTGCTTTTATCCAATTGCTGCCAGTTAGAAGGCTAAGCTCCTCCAACTTGGTCTCCTAGCAACCCAATAAAAAATAATTAAAAACACTAAAAAATTAATACAATAAAATACTATAACAGAAAATAACTAAAAATAATACAAGAAAATAATAAAATATAATAACAAGATAAATTACAATAAAACTTATAAAAAATAAATACAAATAACGTCAAATAAAAATTACACAATTTTTAACCAATACCACCACCACTTTGCCACAGCAACGCGTGGCTGGGCACAGCTAGTATATATATAAATGTAATGTACGTTTGTAGGACTGAGTAAACAACAAAACCACCGAACCAAATCACACCAAATTTGGCCACAAAAGATGTAGTCATCCAATCTATGTCTTTTAAACAAACAAAAAAAAACCTAGAAAAATAAAGTCCAAATTAGTTGACGAGGAAGAGCCGTTTTCAACCCTGGCAGCCGGTCAGAAGGGTAAGCCCTGCCCCCTTTAGGCCACACTGCCTATAAAATACAGATTATCAGATTTGAACTGGATTATATGGCAGTGTAGACTCAAGGCCCTTCCACACAGCTATAAGACCCAGAATGCCAAGGCAGATAATCCACTGTATCTGCTTTGAACTGGATTATTTTGAGCCCACACTGCCATATAATCCAGTTTAGCGTGGATTTTATACAGCTGTTGTAGAAGGGGCCTCATAGTATAATCAAGTTCTAAGCAGATAATATAGGATTATAAATATAATATATATATTACTGTGGTAAAATAATACAGAACAATATAATCTCTAAAATCAGGCTAGTAAATAAAGAACAACACTCTGAAAACAGGGGAAATCCAGACAGGAAACAATCAGGGCCAGCTAACACCTCCCAACAAAGGCCGAGCACAGCTATTAGATATATAAAACTTTCTGGGTATCAAAATGCAAGGTGATTCCAAAGAAAGCCAAACATATGCTAAGAAACAAATACATTCCTGCAAAGGCAAAAACCCTGTGCTTCTAGCAAACCTTTCCCCGCGAGGCATTAGTTTCCATAATGATTACATAATCTATATATATAAAAGAGTGATGGCATCATGGCGACCCACAAAACAACAAAACTACAGGCCCCCCAACCTCGAAATTTGACAACACAACCCATCATCCACGCCTCTAGGTTGATACAACAAAAAGAAAAGAAAAATAAAGTCCTAATTAGAGAGAGAGGAATAATTGCTTTTATCCAACTGCTGCCAGTTAGAAGGCTAAGCTCCTCCAACTTAGTCTCCTAGCAACCCAATAAAAAATAATAAAAAACACTAAAAAAATTAATACAATAAAATACTATAAGAATAGAAAATAACTAAAAATAATACAAGAAAATAATAAAATATAATAAATAAAAATATCTTACAATAAAATTAATAAAAAATGCAAATAAAGTCAAATAAAAATTACACAACAATTTTTAACCAATACCACCACCACTTTGCCACAGCAACGCGTGGCCGGGCACAGCTAGTTTGGATATATATTAAGTCTCAAATGCTTATGCTCTTTTCAAGAGAAGCCCATTAACGTTGTTTTTCGTTTGCATATGTCAAGAGGAAGCAAAGGAAAATAAAGTGGGGAAAGTAAAGGCAGAAAGGAAGTCAAATGAAGGAAGAGAAGCAGGAAAAGAGCTTGGAAAAGGAAACAGAAATTGCAAGGTTTTGCAGAAAAATGGCACCGGAAAAACTGGGAACGGAGGAGAGAATTGAGGAATTGCTCAGTGGGAAAGTAAATAGCGTAATCGCAATTGTGGGAGTTGCAGTCCAAAACACCTCGGAGGGCCGAAGTTTGCACAATATAAGGAGTCGGTTGCTAGCAAAGCTGCGTGACCATGTTGCAAAAGGACGCATGAGCCGGCAACATGAAAAGCTTGCAAAGTTGTCCTATAGGTGCATGGTTTGTATGGTTTCAATCTCCAATTGGGCTTTGTTTACATCCGGTTGCAAAGAGTTTTGGAGTTCTGCCATAGGCGCATGGTTTGCATTGTATCAATCTGCAAGCAGGCTTTGTTTACATCCGGTTGCAAAGAGTTTTGGAGTTCTGCTATAGGCGCATGGTTTGCATGATATCAATCACCAATTGGGCTTTGTTTACATCCGGTTGCAAAGAGTTTGGGAGTTCTGCTATAGGCGCATGGTTTGCATGATATCAATCACCAATTGGGATTTGTTTACATCCGGTTGCAAAGAGTTTTGGAGTTCTGCTATAGGCGCATGGTTTGCATGATATCAATCACCAATTGGGATTTGTTTACATCCGGTTGCAAAGAGTTTTGGAGTTCTGCTATAGGCGCATGGTTTGCATGATATCAATCACCAATTGTTTACATCCGGTTGCAAAGAGTTTTGGAGTTCTGCTATAGGCGCATGGTTTGCATGATATCAATCACCAATTGGGCTTTGTTTACATCCGGTTGCAAAGAGTTTTGGAGTTCTGCTATAGGCGCATGGTTTGCATGATATCAATCACCAATTGTTTACATCCGGCTGCAAAGAGTTTTGGAGTTCTGCTATAGGCGCATGGTTTGCATGATATCAATCACCAATTGGGATTTGTTTACATCCGGTTGCAAAGAGTTTTGGAGTTCTGCCATAGGCGCATGGTTTACATGATATCAATCACCAATTGGGATTTGTTTACATCCGGTTGCAAAGAGTTTTGGAGTTCTGCTATAGGCGCATGGTTTGCATGATATCAGTCACCAATTGGGCTTTGTTTACATCCGGCTGCAAAGAGTTTGGGAGTTCTGCCATAGGCGCATGGTTTGCATGATATCAGTCACCAATTGGGCTTTGTTTACATCCGGCTGCAAAGAGTTTGGGAGTTCTGCCATAGGCGCATGGTTTGCATGATATCAGTCACCAATTGGGCTTTGTTTACATCCGGCTGCAAAGAGTTTTGGAGTTCTGCCATAGGCGCATGGTTTGCATGATATCAGTCACCAATTGGGCTTTGTTTACATCCGGCTGCAAAGAGTTTTGGAGTTCTGCCATAGGCACATGGTTTGTATGGTATCAATCTCCAATTGGGCTTTGTTTACATCCGGCTGCAAAGAGTTTTGGAGTTCTGCCATAGGCGCATGGTTTGCATGATATCAGTCACCAATTGGGCTTTGTTTACATCCGGCTGCAAAGAGTTTTGGAGTTCTGCTATAGGCGCATGATTTGCATTGTATCAATCACCAACTGGGCTTTTGTTTACATCCGGTTGCAAAGAGTTTGGGAGTTCTGCCATAGGTGCATGGTTTGCATGATATCAATCGCCAATTGGGCTTTTGTTTACATCCGGTTGCAAAGAGTTTTGGAGTTCTGCCATAGGTGCATGGTTTGCATGATATCAATCGCCAATTGGGCTTTTGTTTACATCCGGTTGCAAAGAGTTTTGGAGTTCTGCCATAGGTGCATGGTTTGCATGATATCAATCGCCAATTGGGCTTTTGTTTACATCCGGTTGCAAAGAGTTTTGGAGTTCTGCCATAGGTGCATGGTTTGCATTGTATCAATCTGCAAGCAGGCTTTGTTTACATCCGGTTGCAAAGAGTTTTGGAGTTCCGCTATAGGCGCATGGTTTGCATGATATCAATCACCAATTGGGCTTTGTTTACATCCGGTTGCAAAGAGTTTGGGAGTTCTGCCATAGGCGCATGGTTTGCATTGTATCAGTCACCAATTGGGCTTTGTTTACATCTGGTTGCAAAGAGTTTGGGAGTTCTGCCATAGGCGCATGGTTTGCATTGTATCAGTCACCAATTGGGCTTTGTTTACATCCGGCTGCAAAGAGTTTGGGAGTTCTGCCATAGGCGCATGGTTTGCATGATATCAATCACCAATTGGGCTTTGTTTACATCCGGTTGCAAAGAGTTTGGGAGTTCTGCCATAGGCGCATGGTTTGCATTGTATCAGTCACCAATTGGGCTTTGTTTACATCCGGCTGCAAAGAGTTTGGGAGTTCTGCCATAGGCGCATGGTTTGCATGATATCAATCACCAATTGGGCTTTGTTTACATCCGGTTGCAAAGAGTTTGGGAGTTCTGCCATAGGCGCATGGTTTGCATTGTATCAGTCACCAATTGGGCTTTGTTTACATCTGGTTGCAAAGAGTTTGGGAGTTCTGCCATAGGCGCATGGTTTGCATTGTATCAGTCACCAATTGGGCTTTGTTTACATCCGGTTGCAAAGAGTTTGGGAGTTCTGCCATAGGCGCATGGTTTGCATTGTATCAGTCACCAATTGGGCTTTGTTTACATCCGGCTGCAAAGAGTTTGGGAGTTCTGCTATAGGCGCATGGTTTGCATGATATCAATCACCAATTGGGCTTTGTTTACATCCGGTTGCAAAGAGTTTGGGAGTTCTGCTATAGGCGCATGGTTTGCATGATATCAATCACCAATTGGGCTTTGTTTACATCCGGTTGCAAAGAGTTTTGGAGTTCTGCTATAGGCGCATGGTTTGCATGATATCAATCACCAATTGGGCTTTGTTTACATCCGGTTGCAAAGAGTTTTGGAGTTCTGCCATAGGCGCATGGTTTGCATGATATCAATCACCAATTGGGCTTTGTTTACATCCGGTTGCAAAGAGTTTTGGAGCTCTGCCATAGGCGCATTGTTTGCATGATATCAGTCACCAATTGGGCTTTGTTTACATCCGGCTGCAAAGAGTTTTGGAGTTCTGCCATAGGCGCATGGTTTGCATGATATCAATCACCAATTGGGCTTTGTTTACATCCGGTTGCAAAGAGTTTGGGAGTTCTGCCATAGGCGCATGGTTTGCATGATATCAGTCACCAATTGGGCTTTGTTTACATCCGGTTGCAAAGAGTTTTGGAGTTCTGCCATAGGCGCATGGTTTGCATGATATCAATCACCAATTGGGCTTTGTTTACATCCGGTTGCAAAGAGTTTGGGAGTTCTGCCATAGGCGCATGGTTTGCATGATATCAATCACCAATTGGGCTTTGTTTACATCCGGTTGCAAAGAGTTTGGGAGTTCTGCCATAGGCGCATGGTTTGCATGATATCAATCACCAATTGGGCTTTGTTTACATCCGGTTGCAAAGAGTTTTGGAGCTCTGCCATAGGCGCATTGTTTGCATGATATCAGTCACCAATTGGGCTTTGTTTACATCCGGCTGCAAAGAGTTTTGGAGTTCTGCCATAGGCGCATGGTTTGCATGATATCAATCACCAATTGGGCTTTGTTTACATCCGGTTGCAAAGAGTTTGGGAGTTCTGCCATAGGCGCATGGTTTGCATTGTATCAGTCACCAATTGGGCTTTGTTTACATCTGGTTGCAAAGAGTTTGGTGTTTTCAAAGGGCTCCTGCAACGCAGTCCAGGTAACGAACTAACTAACCCAGCGCTCCACGTCAGTCCAACAACGAGACGGCAATTTTCCGGGACCCATAACCCCGTTTTCGGGAGCCAACCCCAACCCCAAAAGCGTCAATGCGGACGGACACACCTCGTTTCCTCTTCCTCTCCAGCCTTCCCTCTGGAGTGGCAGCAGAAAAGGGCCCGTGAGAAGAAAGGAGTGACACACGTTAAGGTCATGCAAGAGGAAAGGAAAAAGGAAAGAAGGAAGGAAGGAAGGAAGGAAGGAAGGATGGATGGAGAGAAAAGGAAGAGGACCCAACCCAGAGAGGGGAGGGAAAAAGGAGGGATTGAGAAAGAGAGAGAAAGAAAGAGAGAGAAATTAGTGCCGTCGTCGTTTGGAAACTCTCCTCCTTCCCACAAAGCTGTGTCTCACTGCTATTGGAACTCAACCACATCCTACACAAGGCTATAGTCCTCATTGAGGACTCAGAAAAGGCTTATCTCTGCTATTGGAACGCAACCACATCCCACACAAGGCTGTAGTCCTCATCGAGGACTCAAGACAGGCAGAGGCCTTCTCCCATTGGCCACTCTATTCTCTCCTATCACTTCTCCTAACACTTCTCAGGACAAGCCCTCCGTTTTATTCTTCTCCCGTGAGCATGGAGAGAGGCAAGATGTCTGCAGCGAGTCAGTTAATTAGATAGCTAGGCAACTTTGCATTAACTTTCCTATCTAGTTATGTAGTTATTTGGATAAAGTCTTTACTTCTCAGAGTCCTCCATTGTGTTCTTCTCCTGTGAGCATGGAGAGAGGAAAGATGTCTGCTGCGGGTTGGTTAGTTAGTTAGTTAGTTAGTTAATTAGATAGCTAGCCAGCCCTGTGTTAACTTTCCTATTTAGTTATGTAGTTCCTCGAATAAGGTATTTACTTTAGATTCCTCCATTGTATTCTTCTCCTGTGAGCATGGAGGGAGGCAAGATGTCTGCTGCAAGTCAGTTAGTTAATTAGATAGCTGGGCAGCCCTGTGTTAACTTTCCTATCCAGTTATGTAGTTCCTTGAATCAAGTCTTTACTTCTCAGCCCCAGCCCCAGAGCACTCTGTTGTATTATTCTCCTGTGAGCATGGAGAGAGGCAAGACGTCTGCTGTGTTAGTTAATTAGCAAGGAAGCCTTGTGTTAACTTTCCTATCTAGTTATGTAGTTCCTTGAATAAAGTCTTTACTTCTCAGCCCAAGCCCCAGAGCACTCTGTTGTATTATTCTCCTGTGAGCATGGAGAGAGGCATGGTGCCAGCTGCGAGTCAGTTAATTAGATAGCTAGCCAGCCCTGTGTTCACTTTCCTATCTAGTTATGTAGTTCCTTGAATCAAGTCTTTACTTCTCAGCCCAAGCCACAGAGCACTCTGTTGTATTATTCTCCTGTGAGCATGGAGAGAGACAAGGTGTCAGCTGCGAGTCAGTTAATTAGATAGCTAGGCAGCTTTGCATTAACTTTCCTATCTAGTTATATAGTTATTTGGATAAAGTCTTTACTTCTCAGCCCAAGCCAGAGCACTCTGTTGTATTATTCTCCTGTGAGCATGGAGAGAGGCAAGATGTCTGCTGCAAGTTAGTTAATTAGCAAGGAAGCCTTGTGTTAACTTTCCTATCTAGTTATGTAGTTCCTTGAATCAAGTCTTTACTTCTCAGTCCAAGCCACAGAGCACTCCATTGTATTTTTTTTCTCCTGTGAGCATGGAGAGAGGCAAGATGTCTGCTGCAAGTTAGTTAATTAGCAAGGAAGCCTTGTGTTAACTTTCCTATCTAGTTATGTAGTTCCTTGAATCAAGTCTTTACTTCTCAGTCCAAGCCACAGAGCACTCCATTGTATTTTTTTTCTCCTGTGAGCATGGAGAGAGGCAAGATGTCTGCTGCAAGTTAGTTAATTAGCAAGGAAGCCTTGTGTTCACTTTCCTATCTAGTTATGTAGTTCCTTGAATAAAGTCTTTACTTCTCAGTCCAAGCCACAGAGCACTCCATTGTATTTTTTTTCTCCTGTGAGCATGGAGAGAGGCAAGATGTCTGCTGCGAGTTAGTTAGGGGGTGTTGAAGCACAACTCAACTTGAATATCAAACGAGAGCAATTCTCCCTCCACCACGATATAAGTGCATTTATTTGAAAAATAATACGAAACCCTCCAACCTGGTGGTGGGGGAGCGCTTCCGCCGCTCGCAATGGACGGCATCGAAAAAGGCCGCGTTCCAGAACCGCAAGGTGTGCCTGCGAAAGAGAGGAAGAAACGCAGGTAAGGAGAGAGGACTCACCTGGCCAAGGAAATAAAATAGCCTTAACTACTGGTCCCAGTAAACACTCCATTGTAATTCATGCAATACCTTCACAGTGGTCTTCCAATGAGTGGATTTTTCAGACTTTTTTTCGGGTACTATGAATTTATGATGTGGTGTTGACTTTTTTTTTTTTTTTGCGTATTTACACTTGTATTTTGTGTCACACCTTGAGTGTTTTGTGAGCTGTCCTTAGTCCCTTTCTGGGAGATGGTGGCGGGATATAAATAAAGGTATTATTATTTTATTATGTCACAGCAAACAAGATAGACATGCTGGATTTCGTTTCACAAAATCACAAGTCGAACACTTCCCAAGTATCTAGGACTGTGTGATGTATTTTCGGATGATGCGTGCAGATCCCAGCAGGGTGGCCTTTTGCAGTTGGCAGATCGTGATTTTGTCAATGTCTCTTGTTTCCAAATGCCGGCTGAGATCTTTTGGCACGGCATCCAGTGTGCCCATCACCACTGGGACCACCTGCACTGGTTTCTGCCAGAGTCTTTGACGTTCAATCTTGAGGTCCTGATAGCGGCTGAGTTTTTCCTGTTGTTTTTCGTCAATGCGACTGTCACCTGGGATGGCAACATCAATGATCCAAAACTTTTTCTTTTTCCACAACTGTGATGTCTGGTGTGTTGTGTTCCAGAACTTTGTCAGTCTGGATTCGGAAGTCCCACAGTATCTTTACGTGCTCATTCTCCAAGACTTTTGCAGGTTTGTGATCCCACCAGTTCTTTGCTGCTGGGAGGTGGGACTTGAGGCATAAGTTCCAATGGATCATTTGGGCCACATAGTTGTGCCTCTGTTTGTAGTCTGTCTGTGCAATTTTCTTAAAATTATTATTATTATTATTATTATTATTATTATTATATATGCTTGTAATAAATAAATAATTATTATAATATGAATACTTGTAATAAATAATAATAATAATAATATAAATGATTGTAATAAATAATAATAATAATAATGATGCTTGTAATAAATATTAGTATTATTATATAAATGGAACAAATTAAGAACTTTGGTCCAAAGGCAAGATGCTGGCTGCTGAATGACTGCAATGCATCCTGACAGATCCCTCAAATCTGCAGGAAAAACAAGAGTCATTTTGAAACCAAGCAAAGACTGTAGTGATCTCAAAAGTTATAGACATCTTATACACACATCTCAATGGATGTTGCTCTTAATGGGACATGTCACATTATCACAGGATGTCTACGTTGAACACCACTGGAGAAATTATACTGTTTAGCCAGTATTGCACCACCTGAAGTAGCAGACAGCAATGAAAGGACCAAGGCAATGACATCTCCGGACCATCCTCTGTTTGGATATCAGCCAGCACGCCAATGCCTTAAATCAAGAAACAGCTTCCTAAGATCTATAGAGATACTAGCAGGAATATCTCAGCAAGCAAGAGTCCAAAAGTGGCAGCTTAAAACACGGAATCTCAATCAGTGGCTGAGACTGGATGAGAAACTCCCTCCTGGGCACAAAGAAGATGGAGCAATTTGGAAGACACTGAACAGACTGCACCACGAGATGCAAGAAATGGGGCCACAAAGTGGAGTCCACGACATGTGGGTGCGGAGGAGAGCAAACCACAGACCACTGACTACAATGCAATTTAAGCCCCGCCACATGCACTATAAGAGGAACTTCTTACTGCAACACCAGATAAATAAATAAAACAACTCCAAAACCTACCAGATGGGCTGCTGCTTGAGGTGCATATACAAGTAAATCTTCTCCCCCGTTTTCTCCTCTTCCTCCTCAGGACTGTACAGGGAAACTGAAATACAAAAAATGGGAAAACACAGCCCAGGAAATGTATATTTACATCTAAGATGCAAAGCCGTTTTTCGAACCCAACTTACACGACTTCTGGATCCTTTCCCGTGGTTTCTCTTCGCCATCCCTAAAGGAGAAAGAAATGGTACTGTTTAGGTTTCATCCCGCAAAAATCAAAATACTGGATCCAAATAGTTCTATTGCAAATCCGTTGCTTTGAAATCCGGGGTGTTTTGATACCAAACTTGCTGCTGAGACAAATGGTTTTAACTGCCACTTTAACCTCGGAGAGTGAAGAGAGTGCTGACTGGAAACAGTCAGGAAGGAAATGGCTGCGATACTGATTATTTATAAGGCATATGAGGCATATTTAAAGACTGTTTAAAGGGACTACATACTTGCTGCTGTGACAAACGGTTTTAACTGCCACTTTAACCTCGGAGAGTGAAGAGAGCGCTGACTGGAAATAGTCAGGAAAGGAAATGGCTGCCAACTCTCCAAAGCTTGATTATTTATAAGGCAAATGAGGCATATTTAAAGACTGCTTAAAGGGACTACGTACTTGCTGCTGTGACAAACGATTTTAACTGTCACTTTCACCTCAGAGAGTGAAGAGAGTGCTGACTGGAAACAGTCAGCAAAGAAATAGATGCCAACTCTTTGAAACCTGATTATTTATAAGGCAAATGAGGCATATTTAAAGACTGTTTGAAGGGACTATGTACTTGCTGCTGTGACAAACGGTTTTAACTGCCACTTTAACCTCGGAGAGTAAAGAGAGCGCTGACTGGAAATAGTAAGGAAGGAAATGGCTGCGATACTGATTATTTATAAGGCAAATGAGGCATATTTAAAGACTGCTTAAAGGGACTATTTACTTGCTGCTGAGACAAACGGTTTTAACTGCTACTTTAACCTCGGAGAGTGAAGAGAGTGCTGACTGGAAACAGTCAGGAAAGAAATAGCTGCCAACTCTCTGAAACCTGATTATTTATAAGGCAAATGAGGCATATTTAAAGATTGTTTAAAGGAACTATTTCTCTGTTCTCTGTGAATTCAGAGAGACTGCTGTATATATTGTTGCCCAGTTTGACCTTTTGAACTGATGTAAAGACACTGTTACTTGTTACACAAGCCTGAGTGACACTTTATTATACTGCAGGGTATATCTTGGTTCAGAAACGGTGGTAAAGCGTCTATTTATTTATATCTCCAACCTATAACAAATTCAACATGCCTCCAGGGCAGGACTCACTCGCTTTTCTTGTGGACGGGGCCCTTCATCTTGCTCTCGAAGCTCCCGAAGAAGCCCTTGACGTTCTCGGTTTTGGCCGAGGTGTTCTTCAGGAGCCGCTCCGCGATGTCCTTCTTCTCCGCCAGCCAGGTGTTGGCCGACTTCAGGTAGGAGTCCATGCTGCCGGACGCCTTCTCCTTGGATTCGGGAGGCAGGGCTTGCGGCTTCCCTGTCGGAAGAGGAGCCTGTGAATGCTCAAGTTTGTAGTCCTCATCGAGGAAATAGATAGGCAGGTGAGGAAGAGGGAACGTGCTCAAACGCAGGGCTTCTCGAGCTTTTTCAGCAACAGAACCCATTTGCAAAGCAAAAGGTTTCTCGTGGAGCCCCAAGTAATGTTTGTATATACCTTCCCACTGACACCGTACCTATTGATCTACTCACATTGGCATGTTTTCGAACTGCTAGGTTGGCAGAAGCTGGGGCTAACAGCGGGAGCTCATCCCGCTCCCTGGATTTTAACCGCCAATCTTTTGGTCAGCAAGTTCAGCTACTTGCAGTACTTATTGATCTACTCACATTTGCATGTTTTCGAACTGCTAGGTTGGCAGAAGCTGGGGCTAACAGCGGGAGCTCACCCCACTCCCCGGATTTTAACCGCCAATCTTTTGGTCAGCAAGTTCAGCTACTTGCAGTACCTATTGATTTACTCATGTTTGCATGTTTTCAAACTGCTAGGTTGGCAAAAATCCACTGTGCCACTGAGGACCACCATATATATATATATATATATATATATATGTATCTATCAAACACGGGCAAACATTTGGACCAGCATAAATGTAACAAAATTTCAGCGGAAGACCACACAGGCCATCCAGTCCAACCCCCTTTATTCTACCATGCAAGAGAAGCACAATCAAAGCACCCCCAACAGATGGCCATACAGCATTTGTAATAATACTACTACTACTACTACTACTAATAATAATAATAATAATAATGTCATTTGTAATACTACTACTATTACTAATAATAATAATGGCATTTGTAATACTACTACTACTACTACTACTACTACTACTACTAATAATAATAATAATGGCAGAAACCCATGCAGGAAAAACATATCCACGGAAGTGAAATGAATTATTATTTATTTATTTATTTATTTATTTATTTATTTTCCCTTTGCTTACCAATGTAATAATAAGTAAAGCACATGGTCATCAGGTTCTTGGCTGGGCTGAAGTCGTCCATTTGGAAGCACCTGGAAAGGAGAGAATAAAATAATAACAACAAATAATAATAATAATAATAATAATAATAATAATTATTATTATTATTATTATTATTATTATTATTATTATTATTTATCAACCGCAAGCAGGCTATTCCCACCTTTGCAACCTGCCTCGAGCCACTGGAAGAGACGAGTAAGAATAA